>NW_017305800.1:3544869-3559740 GCF_001594115.1 Trachymyrmex septentrionalis | reverse complement strand
GAATGGATGTTAAAGCGAGGAAAGCTTGTGCGTAGAGAGATATATGTATCGCAGTTTGGGTGACGATAATTGTACCGGGAAGATCGCATCATTCTAGCATCTCTCTACCTTACTTACGTAAGAACCGCCGAATAAATTAACATTGCCTCAACAATGATCGGATTTCAAATATCCGTTTGGTATCGCGCGCGATTGCGTCAGTCTGCGATTGCGGAATGCGTCTCGAAGGCAGAGCGATGTAATCATTACCTGCATACTTTCCATTAATTGGCGAACCGTGAGTGGCAGGTGTAAATATAGCAATGCCGCAACGCGGATTTGTAAATATCGCCGCCTCGGAAGAATCAATTTTCTCCCTATTATCTACGCTGCGACGACTGCTGTATTTGAAACTTGGAGTGTGCAAATTTATGCGTCGCGACATAGCGGCGATATTCTCGCGAGCGAGCGAGCGAGCGATCTATCGAAAGGCGATGCCGCGCGTTTTATCTTGAAGGCTTCCGAAACTTTCCTAGGTTACTTTTCAACGAATGGAAAACTTGGCCCATCTTTCGTTCTCTCAATTCACGAAAATTCGACTCAGGTACTCGTGTCAGTTCATTCATATATTTAAGACTGTTTTACGTACAATCTTGAGATGTGATAAATCAATCCGGCGGCCGGTAGTCTTATCTCTTTAAGATAGTCTCAGGTACAGTCTTAAGATGTCATGAATCAGAGAGCTGTAGTAGCATCTTAATACCTAAGACGGTCTTAAAGTAAGAAACGGACTATGAACACCGGTCTTGGTTCTTCTTATTATCTTCTTGCTCGTAAATATTTTATCTGTTTTTCTCATCGGTACATTTTTTTTCTGTCTTCGTTTTAAACGCTATATCGGCACGACGTGCTTAGCGATGCACCGTGCATCGTCGGCATGAAAATCGCCGATGGTGGCGAACGGTTGGAAGATTAGATTCGCCGCGGTATAATTTCGTATGCGCGCGCCTCAACGTGATGCACGGTATCATCTCGTCTCCCTCCACTTTTCTCTCTTTCTCTCTTCCTCTGTTACGTGCATCTTTCGAGGCGGCTCCGGTGCCGGTGCGCGAATAAAGGTAGTGTCGTTTTCGCCGGGCGGCGGTTTCACGCGATATACGCTTCGGCCGAGTGCGACGGCAGCGATGGCGGGCGAAACGAGTCCGGGGTTCATTCGTGTACGGGTTATAGCGGGGACCAAAGAGGTACGGATGCTGACGCGGCGGCTTGTGTTGGAGCACCGAAGAAGAGAAGAGCGGAAGGGGGGGGGCAGAGAAGAGAGAGAGAGAAAGAGAGAGAGAGAGAGAAACGTGGAGAACGGGAGCGGGGAACGGAGGGAAGCAGCCGGGACGGACAGGCGCCTACGGCGCGGATCCGAGTGGCGCCAGCGCTAACGTAAGCGTTAGCGCCGGTCGCACGCGCGTCCGGACCCGGCCGATATCATCCAGGAAGTTACAGGCCGCACCTGTCCCGTCATACCTCTCCCCCTTTACCCGCCTCGCGCCCGTCGCCCGTCGCTTTTGCTGGCTGAGCCGTCGGCTACGTTCTCGCGCCCGCCGAGACAACGTCGACGCAGGTGTTCCGTCAGGCGGTTTTCGCGTCGCGCCGAAACGGAGAGACTTCCGGTGGGGCAGCCTCGTGTCCCGGCACGAAAGAGAAAAAAAAAGAAAAAAAAAAGAGAGAGGTGCATGATCGAGTATCCGTCCGATTGGTGGAGAGGTTGTTGCATGCTCGCATGTACGACGATAAAAAAGAATCCCGACGAACCGTCGAGAGTAGAGCACTTGTTTGTCACTCGTTATAACTGAGACACGGGAAAAGTTTCAATGTTTTTGAAAGGCTATAAAAAATAAATTGCATGTAAAAAGATTGACAAGGTGAAATCTCGTTCTCTCGGCAAAAGTAATGAAGGATATCGTTTATAGATCATTTTATATACTTTTACCGCACTTAATCGTTATTTGTCGTACATTTTCATCTCGTACCTCTGTTCCTTCTATTCCGCGAGACGCGGATTAAGACTCGAGTTACATTTCATCGCAGCGATTCAAACACGTATTTCCTCGTGGCAACCACCGGCAGAAATATCTCGGCGATACGGACAAGAGACGGAGGCGAGCCGGTACCAGTGGGTTTCCACGCCCGTGTACACACGCCTGTGTCCCTCGTTTTTATGGAACAATCGTTAATCGTATGCGCGACCAGTTGATCGAATATATTTAAATCCAATGAGGAGTTAAGTAGGAACACGGCGCCAGCGATGCAGACGATTACGTACCCGAGTCCGTCGAGCGTGCAATGCGTCGCGTCGCCCGGAGGTGCCACGCCGGCCGACCGGGTTTTTCCATTTGCAAACGGACGTCGTTAATGTCAGCCGAATTTCCATAATCGGCAAAAAGAGGAGAAGACAGAGAGAGAGAGAGAGAGAGAGAGAGAGAGAGAGAGAGAGAGAGTGAGGCCGGCGGGGAGAGGGGAGGGAGAGCTCATGTGCTGTCTGACTGACAGGTGCACAAAACGTTGTTAGCGGCGAGCGCGAACAATGGGGCGCCGTCTTGGTCGACCGCTTTTTGTTCTCCTTTGTAAATCTGCCGTCAATTATTGTACAATGGGCATTCATTCCTTCTTTTTTTGTTTCTCACTTGCAAATGTAACGCAAATGAGCTTATTCGATATTATTGATAAGACTGATTACCACTCGCGCGAGAACGCTGAATTATAACTTTAATCGGTTAGCGCCACGTATTTTCTTTACACGGAATAATTAATATTTTATAAAAATCGTTTTTACCTCACCCATTTAAACATTTCTGTAAATATAAAATAATATGCTGTTAAGCTGTAAACGTATCTATCTAAAGTTTTTTTTTTCCCCCGTGATGTTTCTCGTCCGTTTTCGGATAACGAATGAATAATGAATATAAATATGAATTGAATGAAGACTACTTTTTTTGGTATTTAGCGAGAAACGCGGGATAAACACTTTTTAAAACTTTTAAAGTGAACTGTCACTTTGAAGAGTGAAATCTTACTCCCTCTTAGGTGTTGAAAATTGAGTCTTCTTCGAAATTGATTCAATTTTCATTCTTTAAAGTGAAATTTGATTACAAAGAATTTAGAAAGTTTGATTCGATTTGAATGAATATTTTTGTGAACATGATTATGAATATTTTTGATTTCACATTCATCCTATCTTTGCATTATCTACTCATAATTTGTAAGCATACTTTCAAATCTGTAAAAACAATAAATTTGGCAGAAGAAAGAATAACATTCAGGTTTAATAAGTTTTTTTTTAAATAGGGTTCACATACGTTACTGTTGCATTCAATTTCTCAATTAAAATTATGCTCATGAAAACATACATTCGTAAAGAAATATAAAAACAATAACATACGCGTAGCAGAACCATCATTACCACACTGGTGTTTTTTCCCACATCCCAACTAAAGATAACAGATTTTATAAAGACAAGATTCAACAATGTATTATTATCTAATCGCTTAGACTTATCAAAATTAGTTTAAAGTCAGTTAAGGAACAATGGTTTAATGGAATTTTCTCTTTTAGTTTATACATTTTGTTTGAATGTTTTAAACGAATGTGAATACGCTCGTAAAATAATCATAATATTTTCCATGAATGAAAGTCTTTGAAAATCCCCAGTTTGGAATGAATATATTTGTTTGACGTAAAAATTTCGAGTAAGTTGCGTAGCTTAATTGCAAATTTTTATTTCGTCGAACACACTAGCAGAAACATCCGTTCGCGCGAAGCACGAATGATAAACAGCCAGATGCCTCGAATGATTGGTCATCACCGACATACGTTCCAACACGTCGGTCCATCGGGGAGGTTACTGAAAAAGATTCCGCGCCGGCCCCAAGAATAGCCCGAAACGTCTTCGCGCTTCGCGGAAGATGAATTATAGCGGAATCGTGAGCAGGTCCGCTCATCGTGTCGCCGCTTCGAAGAACGACGACGATCGCTCTCCCGCGGAATTTGGTGCGTTGACATCGCGGCGCCTCCACCGAGTGGAGTTAAACACTTGAGTCCGAGGTGGCGGGCCAAAAAAAAATTACGCCGCATTCGGTCAAGTAAAATTAACGTAAAACGTCGCGTCATCCTGACAGCAAAGAAGAACGAGACGCAAAGAGAGCGAATGAAAGGTAACGGTGAAATCGTCACTCGTTCTCTTCTCTTCGTTAAAATTCAAACAGATTCTGAAAGCATCGGCTATCCGTAATATTTTACACGGTCACACATATTATATTGTATATATGTTACAGTAGCGAAGAAATGAAAAGTAAAGCGGCCTCTAGACAGTTATATATATTTTGTACAGTATTATTAATATGTTCATAATAGAATAACTGTGTAAAATTCAATATTGTTGACTACGAAACAAATGTAACTACGTTATCGTTACAGTTACCAAAAAGACAAAAAAAAGCCGTCGTCGGTTCATTAAAAAAAGAAAGTAACTGTAACGGTAACGGCGTTACGAGTAACGAGTTACTTCCAATTCCCGCGGGTAACTTCTATACCTCTCGCTCTGTACTCGCCTTCCGCACTCCGTATTCGTAATCATTAAGGCGCAAAAAATGCGACGACTAAAAATGTTTTTCCATGCAGGAGAGGCCGCTCCCTCGTTGCGAGCGGCGTGACAACGTCAGCGCGTCGTCAATCATACTCCGCTGTCTCTCGGCGCGAGCGGCGGCGGCGCCGAGTATTCTCGGAAAGTCTCTAGGAGAATTCACTTGACGCGTTTTTCTCGCTTTTCGCGTGATCCTTCTATTAGTCTCGACGTCGCGCAAATTCAAATTAGCTATTCATTACGGGCGACCCGAGATGTCGGGCTTCGCGGCAGCTCGTCGCAAATCTTTATCCTATCTAGCGCGTCGTTATTTTTTTTTTTTTTTTTTCAAGTTCGCGAGGCGCAATTAATGCGTGTCGCGATTAACCGACGCGATACGCAGAATTTCAAGTGTCTAGCCGCACACTCGGGCGGCTAACGAGTAACGAGTGCTGCGCGCGCGCGCGCGTTAATCTTGCGCGAAGTGGAAAAGCAGCGTCGTTTACCAACGATAATTGGCGGAAGGCAGTTTACCGAACGTTCATTAATAATCCTCTTCGACGCAGCCGTGCAAGTACGACAAGTACACGAGCATCGCGAGTGGGAACTTGGTCGAAACGAAACGGTGACATGGCAACCTTTCGGGAGGAGAGAAGACGGTCCTTGTCTTATTCTATTTACGCGAGCCGGACATTCCTATCATGCTGCATTGTTTTAACAGGCGCCGGTGCTTACATATGTCTCCAAGCGATTCATGTGTGGTGGACATTTTAAGAAACGTTCTGCGCAACGTTCACGTTAATAATATTCAATTAGTAGACATATTTAAACAATTATATAATTATATTATTATTAATATACAATTAATTCTTTGAGAGAGCACAGAGTAGTCTTTAAAGACACTGTCGATACTTTGATTGCAAATTATGGTAAATTTACATTTGTAAAAAATAAATCAGATACAATCCGATGATGATAAAAAATTCGTTGTTAAAGTTTCGACAAGTAGATATACTGGAGTTTTTTCAGTTTTTTTATATAATCCAATTTTGATATAATATACATACTCGTATAATGCGACGATTGTACATCACGTGGAATGGCAATTATTGTAAAATTCTTTTATGTGATTGGTCCTTCAGTGATTCTATATTACAAGTAAATTCTACACTTCCTTTACACAGAAATGTAATAATCAATTATTTATTATTAAAAGATAAACAATTACTTATTTAGAGTATCGAAAGTACTGAGCAACATGCAGTTTCTTTTATACTTAAAATAAGTAATTAATTACTTAATTTAAGGTCTATTTATATTGTGCCAATTTTGTAAGAGTTAAATTGAATAAAAAATTAAAAGCAAGAACAAATTACATTAAAGAATCACTGAGCGTTTGAGTTGCTTTGTTCACCGAACGTATAGCCATTGGCTGTGTCCAACAGAAAAAGCAGCTTTGCAATTGTAAGATTATTTAATGTGATTAATTATATAGTTAATTATACTTTATTTATAGTATATTTATGTTATAGACTTTAATGTGATTGGTCTTGCCCTTAGTTCTTCACCGGATCTAAATGTATAAATCAATTATATTAAAGAATTGTACAGCAGTTGGAAAACTGCGTTTCCCGCTGAACGCAATTAAAATAGTCATAAAATCTATCTGATGTTCGAAATAATATCTCAAGCTTAATAACAATAATACGATTATTTGGGAGTTTTACGGTTTGCATTTCGAAAGTTGATTCTTTCATTCACAAGTGAAATATTATGACGGCGAGACATATTACATGAACGTGTCGTCTGATGTATAGCACAACGGTCGTCCATCCGGCGGTGCCATCGGTGCGATATGTCAAGAATGGCGCCATGTCCCGCGGAGTGGCGAGCATGCGAGTAATTTTCGCGTATGGAAATAGAACGAAATAAAAGTACGATCTCGCGCGCGCGATCCTAGGCTGCTTCGCGTCCAGGCTTAAATCTTCCGCGGTGGCTCGCACGATCGTACCGTTAATAATACAATTATAATTATAATAATTACAACAAGCAGCTTCTTCCAAGTTAAATTAATTTGCGCCTATTAAATGACACAAGTATTCGTGTTCTTGAAAAGTGATCTTGAAAGTGACTTCGTCACTTTCGTTCGCAAATGTCGATGCTGCAATTAATTAAAAAATCTACTTTTACTTAATAAAAATGAAACTTTTGGAATGTGCAATGTGCGTGCGCCAAGACGATCGTTCGAAATTACGACATCTGCTCGAAGAAGGCCTTCATTCGTTTTCCTTATTTCCGCAAAAATCTATTTGCCGGAGTAAATATAGAATTACTGAAGAGACGCCTTGTATTCTCGAGTCGGAATAATTCGTGCATCTCGTTATGGATATATGGACACTCTTCACCCTGTCGTCCTCCTCCTCCCCCTCCCTTGTTCCCTGTTTCTTTCTTACCGTTCGAGCTAAACGAATACTTTTTGTTCCCAACGTCCGTATACCTTGGGCTATAAGGGCCGCCTTGATCGACATTTAATTGGGCCGAGACATCCAGGCACCGAGAAACGCAGACGGCCCTGAAGAGTTTACTAAAAGAGCTTTACCAGCCGGAAGGGAGAGCGAGGGGAATTTATTCTCCGGGCGAGGAACGAGAGCACAAGAGATGTGGAGCGAAGGAAGAGGGTGAAGACGGAAAGAGATGAAAGAGGCAGGGAAGGAGAGAGAGAGAGAGAGAGAGAGAGAGATTGCATTCGTGCGGAGGCCAGGCGTCTGATTACTAGCCAACACACGCAGGACGCCAGACATACATAACTAAATAACTTCCTAAATTCTATATCATTTTGGAGCAGACTCCGACGGGTGAAATAACGCGTCTAGACCCAAGTCGCGACTCGTTGCGAAAGAGAGATAGAGAGGGTTAGCAGCGACAGGTTCGCGTCGGAGTCTGGCAAATGTGATTCCTGTCACTGCTCGCCACGATTCGTTCCGTCGTAGTCGATTAAAGCCAAAAAGAAAATATATGATTATATGTACATATATATATATATATATATATGTACATATATTACCATGTCGTTACAACGACATAACTCGAGAAACAAAATTGTTCAGAAAATTCAATATTTCAAGATTTCAATATTCTGAGTATTAATTGATATCAATATTCTGAGCATGAATTAATTTCAATATTCTGAGTATTAAAATTAATTTTGAAACGCAATCTAATGTGGCAAAATGTTCGTTTAAACTACGCTCTTTTCCTTAATGTTACCATTCTTTTTCTGAAGGCAACTAAAATAATGAACTTTTAATTATGTCGTTATTAGCAAGTGAACGATATATTTTCTTTTTATGTATGCATTTTTATTTCATTAACCACTATATATATATATATGCCCACTTTCCTTTCATACATATGTCCTCTAATTTTTAATTTATCAATCCCACAAAATGCCGCGTTATTATTTGTTTGTCTGTCTGAAATAATCTGTTCTACGAACTATTTGCTATCTGTCTTCTGTCGCATTCATTACCAACGTTTTAAGGAAATTTATCGAATCATAGTTTCTAGTTAATTTTTTGTGACTCACGAGATCTCGTGCAAAGTGCAAATTATAGCGACGAGAATATCTAATCTCATGTTTTTAAGGTGGCCGACGTATCAAATTGGAACGCCATTAAATGGCTTCGTTACTTTTACTTTTATTATGTATAAATCGTGTGTGACTTCCGTTGAATTGCAGACCTTCGGACAATTTATGTTCGCTCGGAGAATTCCAATTTTAATACAGGTTTGACACAATCTCATTTCTCTAAACGTCGCTACCGGGCAGCTTCGAAATACGGACATATCGGAATATCGGAAGAAACATAATGACACTTCGAGAAGGAGCCCGACGTGTCACGCTACGTTACGACGGGGGCGTTTTGATCATTAGAAAAACGAAATTACAGGCTCCCGTAATCATAAAATCGTCGCCGAGGCGAAGGTTATACGCGGCCTATTACAAAATTACGTTCACGGGATCGTGCGAAACGAGTTTCTAAAATTAGAAAATTTATGAGCGACGATCCTCTCGACTCTACGCGAACCGAATGGCATGCCATTCGCGATCCTTTTTTAGCATTTCGACCTGCAACTATTCGGCCTCGTTCTCGTATTGGTCGACACGGCAATCCCAATTAAACACGTCGCGTATATTTTTCTCTCGGGTAACGTACATAAATTGCAAGATTTGTATATACACGCGCTATTAAGTGATCGATTAGGCAACGATGTAACGATACCGATGTAACGATAAAAAAAAAATAATGCGATCTTTCCATCTGTCGTTCCGCAGCCAAAACTTTTCCCAGGTCCATCTTGGTCCGCTTGGACTTCAGACGTCACTTCCGAAAGTTAAGTCTTGAACAGGTTTCGTTGGCAGTGAAAAGTAATTATTTGTTACGACAACGACATTCCTAAATTATATATATAATATTATTTAGTTGACTGCGGAAAAAAAATGAAAAGAAAAAAAAAGGAGAAAAAGAATTTTAAAAGAGTACACTTTTATTCCTCTATCAGTTATTATGTCAAAAAAAATTGTATTTTAAGATTAATGTTTCAAAACATTCAGATTTATTTTCTGATAACTTTGTTCTCAGAATTGTGCCATTGTTGTAGCAAATGAATGATAGTAATTACATGGATAATAAAACGAAATATATAATAAATTTGTGTTGCAGATTAAGCTTCTATATTAATAAGCGCGGTCGTCAGTGTGATCTACGAAATTTGGTAAGTACGTTTAATAAGGATCTTTAATATTCGTTTCATAATTGTCGCCTACACAGTTGTCATTTTATATTTAAAAAAAAAAATTCTTTTTTCCTTCCAATAGTTACAATTGCAACAATAATTTATTCTCTATCTTTTGCGAATTCCTGAAACTAGAAAAAGATATAAAAAGTAAGTTAAACCGATATTATTTTAAAGTCAATCTACATTGACAAAAATGGACATAAAAGAAAAGTGTAACTGTCATTTTTATTACCTCGGCAGAGGACGGGAAACTTCCGAAGCGATATTTCGTTTCCGCGATTACTTTTCTCGTACGTTGCGAGAGATGCTTTGCGTCATGGCAGCTTGAAAAACAGCGCGCAACGACGCGCGTTCTCTAAAAATTCGTAGCCGGCGCGTCGCGACGCGTCGCGGCGTCTTCCAGTCGTTTCCTTTGTCATTCGATATAGCGCGGTGTTTCTTTGTGCTCGCCGGTGAGTGGGGCATCTCTCCTTCGCGTGCGATATCGTGACTGAAATTCGTCCTGGAATGTTGACCCCGGAGGTGGAACGCAGCGCGGCGACTGGCGCTGACGAGACGCCGACGTTGCGCGGAGACGCCGGCGTCAGTCTGCTCATCGGCGACGGTGGCCTTACGTCCTCGTCGCTTCGTACACGGAAAGGACACGGTTTCACTGAAGTATTGTCACTGAAGTATATGTCTACCACACACAATTTGAGAGTTCCACATCATTATTTTGTTCGACCACCAAAATAATTATGTGGGACGTTCAAATTGATTGCTACAATAGCACCATTTTTTGCAACATTTTTCAACATGAGGGAAATCGTGAAGTCGTCCGTTTTATTGACTCAACAGGACTTCCATACATACGATAATTTTCGAAATAACTAATCTTTCATATTATCTGAACCTAATTCTGAGAACTCAACATTCGTTTACGTGATATATCTAGTAGAAATCAAGTTTGTTTTTACAAAGTATAACACTTGTATATAAAGCAAATATTATTACGAGTCGACGCGCCAGAGGCAACGGAACTATAATTTTCCAACTTTTTTTCGTTTTCGGCATAAAGTCAACCAATTTAGAGTACACTATCGTTTATACTTTAATTGAGAAAAGAATTTTTTAATCTTAGTAGGCAGTTAAAAAGAAAACCTGTAAGATAAATAATCGTATTCGATCAATAAAATATACGACTTTAGGAACCCCTTGAGATTCCTACGTAACTATTTTGATGGTCTAATAAAATTATTTTCGAATCTGTATCTACCTTAATTTTTTAGAACTTCAGCAAAATCGAATTCTTTCCTTCCCCTCCGTTTACCCACTATCGCCTAAATCTGCTCGCTCTCTTACGTGGAGAAAAGCTTCGACTGTTTTCGTTGAAACGTAAACACGTAAATAAATCGCGACGTAACTCCTAAGCGGCTACATTTGCTTTACGCAAAAAAAAACTATGTAAATAGAGACGTAAAATTATTTAGCATATTTGAAGGTAATTTCAAATCTAGACGTGAGGAAATCTACGCGCGAGGTGATTCATGTATTTGCATAACGCCGTAAAAGTTCCAATTCGAATTTAAGTGGACGGAGGTCGGCGGCGGCGCTTCGGCTTCGCCGAGATTCGCGTGGCCTACGTGTCTCGGTTTCGCGAGGCGCCGCCGCGCCGCGCCGAAGCGAGCGAGAGAGACGCCGGCTGAGTCCTCAGCGCCGCTACTCGGGTGACCGTAGCGTTAGTAGCGCTACCGCAGACGCCATGTTTGACGGTCTCTTTTTCGCTCTTGTGTGTTTAGTACGCTACGGTCGGTGTATCGGCGCGCCGTCGGGAGAGAGGATAGGACAGACGGAACGGACGGTGCCGGGACGAGCCGAGCCGAGCCGTCGAAGCGGTGGAGACACGGAGAAAGGGAAGGATCGGTCGAGTAGCGGAGCAACGACGTGTCGAAGAGAGTGGGGGAGGGGGGAGGGGGGGAGATCGGTGCGCGCGCTCATGACGGAGAACCTCGTGCGTGCCTGCCAGTCGCGTTGCCGAGCCTAACCGAGTCGGACTCCGGAGCGATCGCGTACACCGCGGCCGGTCGTGTGCAACAGTTCGTCCCGTTCGCCGACGTTTGGAACGATTCGTCGCGCGAGCGATAGAAAAGGAAGGAGCAGGAGGACGGTGGACGAAAAGCGAAATCGTAGAGAGGAGCAAACTCGGTAAGGGACATCGACATCGCGCTGGTGGTCATCGGAGAAGCGCCGCTCTCTCTGTGGCGCCATACGCGTTCGACCCTATCTCTCGCCCTCTCCGTCGAGTTTACACTTTACACGTCCAGATCCCGTCTCGTCGTTGTGCGCCGGTTTCTCCCACCTCCCCTCCTCCCCCCTCTCGCCCCCTCCCCCTCCTCCCCCTCGTCGTTCGCGCTTGCTCTCTCGTACTTTAAACCGCGAGTGTACCGCCTCTGCGCGAGTGTTGCCCGCGCCGTATCCCGCGGGGGCCAGCGATTTCAAGAATGTGACAGTGCGTGTCCTCACGGTCGGACAATCGGACGGACGTGGTGCATCGAGTGAGGAGCAGTGAACAGCAACGGCGGAGCGTCGGCGATGATGGATGTCGGGTACCGTCGTCGCGGTGTCGTGTCACGGTGAAAGAGCACAGCGGCCTGTGGAAACGGAGAGATAGAAGAAGAAAAAGAAGAAGAAGAAGGACGGACGATGCGAGCGGAAAATGTCACTCGGTGATACGCGCGCACGGATGACGGGGAGTGATCGACGGAGCGACGGTCACGAGTCTGAGGTTGTTAGAGTGTCGCCGCGGCGGCGGTGGTGGTGGTGGCAGCGACGGTCGTCGTCGTCGCTACGTGGTGCCGCCGACGCGGTGGTGCCGGCATTGGCGACGGCACGGGCGCCGGGTCGCCGGGAACGACGTTATCGCGTCTCTCCGCAGCCGCGGGCATCATCGAAATCGAACTCCTTCTGCCGCTCGACGGCTACGTCGTCGTCGTTGCGCTACTTATTGTCGCTGCGTCAACAGTTGTTGGCAAGAATCGCGGCGGGCACCTCCTGAAGAGGGATTTTTTTTTCGCGACGCGACGTCGCGCCGGGCTATACTGTATACACACCGTCTCTCGTAAAGTGCACACGTACACCTACACACACGCGCGCACACGCAAACGTATACGGCCGCCGGTCGGTGTGCCGGGTCGCGAGGTTAAGGCACCGCGTCGCCCTCGATACGCGACAGCCGAGGAAAGTAAAGGCCGGGTGTCGTGCGTGCGCCGACCGATTCGTTTCGTGCTCACCCTCTTTCGTCCCCGCCCCCCCCCACTCTTCTTCTCACCGCATCGCCTTTCCCCTCTCTCGCCTCCCTCCACGCCTGGTCTCTTCTTTCTCCTCTCTCTTTCTGTCGTATATGTGACGGATAAGAAGCGTACACGACCATCTATCAGTAGCAACGCGCTCGTCGTTCGTCGGTGGTAGAGCTTCGCCGGTGACGGTGACGGTGCTGTGTGCGTGCATGCGTACGTGCGTGCCGCGTGGTGCGTCTTATAAAACGTCATCGGGCAACAACGTCCACTGGTGCGATCCGCGATGCCGACAGTGGCTGATGCGCACAGCCGTCGTACAGATTGCCCGCGAGGATATTACGAGATGTCCGTCGACGATCTGAGCGAGGACACGTGAGCTGAGAAGCGTCGAGAGGAAAGAACGAGAGGTAAATGAGAGTTCAAGGTCAGCCGGCAGTGCTGTTGGACTCGTTTACACGGCCAAAAAAACTTATCCGAAGGAGAAGGCGGGACCGTTCGTCGCTCGTTGGAAGTCGGAAATATCACCGGCGGAGAAACGCACACTTGGTCGCCAGCCGGTCGGAGAGAGGACAGGAGAGAGAGAGAGAGAGAGAAGAATCGGAGGCTCCGCCGTTGTGGACTGTCACACTATTTCGGGACCGTGATCCAAAGTGCGCGCGGGCGCAAATAAGTATACACGCGAGCTGTGTTGTGTATGTGTGTGTATGTGAGAGAGTGAGGGCTCCATCGTCTGTGATTTTTTCGTGTGCGTCGGAGAGGTGTTTTCCGTTGACAGTGCGTATTTGATGCTCGCTGAAGGGAGTAAAGGAGAAGAAGAAGAAGAAGAAGAAGAAGAAGGAAAAAAAAGAGGAGGAAGGAGACCTCGCGGAGAAGGGTGCTCGAACAGGAAGGTCGCCGGCAGCGAGTTGCTTGCTCGCTTGCGACCGACCGCGTGCAAGACCGCGCGTGTGCGACGAGTGTGCGCGCGTGTGTGTGAGTGTTATCCAGTCCCCCCCCGGCCGTTGGAGTCTCCTATTGTTTTCCTACGGCGGCTACGTTGAAAAGGACTGGCCACCAAATGCGCGTACCGCAAATCCTATTTCATGTTGATGTTCTGGAGCAAACGGACGGTGCTCACTAGACGTCTGCTAAAGGCCAAGGTCCGTGGGGAGCATGAAACCGAGTGTGAAGCTCAAGAGGATTCATCGTCACGTACGTTTCATCGCACGAGCAGCAGCAACGCGAGCGGCGCCGCCGCCGGCTACGACAACACGGGCAGTAACAACAACAAAGCGACGACGACGGGCCGACAAGTGAGTAGGGTTACGGCGCGGGGACCAACGTTGTCGGGGAGCGGCGCGGGGGCAGGGGCAGGAGGAGGAGGAGGAGGTGGTGGAGCGGTGGTCTACGGGGGACGCAACACCGCGGCCAGCAGGTTGCATCAAGGCTGTTGCGGCGGCGACACGAGTCAGGATGACGATGAGGAACAGCAGCAGCAGCAGCAACAACAGCTGCAGCAGCAAGATCCTGGTCGGTTACTGAGATGTAAGGAACTCCTCAAGTCGCTCAAGGAGAATCAACTGGAGATGCTACTCACCGCCGTCGAGAGTTACGGCGCCGACCTAAGCTCCTGCGTTCTCGTGCCGCGTCAGGTCGAGGATTATCCGTACGATCAGCAGCACGAGCAGCAGCAATATCACGGCAGCAGGCCGCATCGTCATCATACCCGTCATTTTCATCAGCGCCGTTATCGTCAGTATCGGCACCACCGCTCCAGCAGGCATCATCGCTCGTCCTCCGTCGAGGACGATCAGGAAAGCTGCTGCTCCGCGTCGGAGGACTCCTCCTCCGCGTCGCCGATGAGATCGGCGAGAAACGGTAGCGGTGCCGTCGTGCCGATCAGAGGAGGATCAGCAGTCGAGAGGAGCACCGGCGGCCCGTGCGACCCGCACCTCCTCTGTTGCCAGATCTGGCGGTGGCCAGATCTCGAGCACTCCTCGGAGCTCAAGAGACTACCTATATGTCATTCCGCTAAAGATCCCGTATACATATGCTGCAACCCTTATCACTGGAGCCGACTCTGCAGACCCGGTAAGCGATACGTCCTTGCTTTCTTTCTTCTCTTGTACACCGAGAAAACTACGGTGTAAACTAATGTAGGTACTTGGAAATTCTAGTAAATTTTATGAAATTGGCAGATCCAGATTTATATATATATATATATAT
>NW_017305800.1:3540405-3544857 GCF_001594115.1 Trachymyrmex septentrionalis | reverse complement strand
TATATATATGTGTACGTATATATATATATATAAAGATATAATAAACCTAACCGACTAGAATTGTAGAGAAAGATATTATTTAAAATAAGTATGAAATAACTAATAACGTATTGTTAAATTTCAATTATTATACTGAAATGTCTAAAATCGTTTGATAATTGAATGTGAAACTACATTTGTGAAAAATAGGTAAAGAACGCGAGTTACATTAGCACACACGTCATTTTCAGGGACTTTTCGCACAATATCGTTTAACGTTTATCGAACATGTCTAGTCGGCGCCGTCGGTGCGTAAATGATGGGACAATTTGACGTCGTAACTGGCTACATTATAACATTAGGCTACAAACCGAGTGCTAATCGTCACCTCGATGCTAACAAGCTTAAAGACTCAGGCGAATGTAACGCAAAATTTATTAACGGTAGGCCGATGTCTATCTGCTTACATTCAAAATGTAGATAAATATAGGCAATACGTACGAGAGAGAGAGAGAGAGAGAGAGAGAGAGAGAGAGAGGATCGTACTACTAACAATTTTCCATCACCGAGAAAGCCAAACAGGTGAACAAGAAATAGAAACACCTGTTACTTCCATGAAAGATAAAAAAATGTCGCCGAAAAATCACGGGATAATATTCTGCAAGATTAGCGCTCATCGATAATAGATTTTTACAATATAAAATATTAACAACAATAGCTGTACACACATAAAGTGACGCTTAATAATGGATGAAAGTTAATCAACTTTCATATTATAAAATTAAATTATGGTATTGTCATAAATTTTTGATTAAAACAAAAAAAAATTAAAACAGAATCTTATTAAAAATAATTTAGTTAAAATTAAAAAGTAATTTAGTTTGAA
Source organism: Trachymyrmex septentrionalis (assembly GCF_001594115.1). Classification (NCBI taxonomy): domain Eukaryota; kingdom Metazoa; phylum Arthropoda; class Insecta; order Hymenoptera; family Formicidae; genus Trachymyrmex; species Trachymyrmex septentrionalis. Next base: position 3,543,992 of record NW_017305800.1, on the reverse strand, counting down.
ATATCGAAATATATACAGAAAGAATTGCTGCGATTTTGCTGAAATGTTAGTAAACAAATATATGAATATTAGAAAATATTTAGAAATTTAATTATAAGATACAGATCTGAAAATAGTTATTAAAATAATTATCTAGACTCACGCATAATGTAATATGATAATTAATGCTGAAAATATTTTAATATTCTAGCAATTAATTATCTAATTACTGATAATTTAACAAATTATTTTCAGATCTGTGTATATACAGTTAAATCTTTAAATTTTCTTTAGTAAAACTGTGCTCTTTGAGAAAAAATTCATTCTTCTATTCAAATGCTAACGATGTTGACAAATAGACATTCAGATCCGATAGATGTCAACCTTTCCTTTTTTCGAGTATGCTTTTGTCGTTTTAGATTAACCTTATAATATCGTCTCGACAGTTATAAGTGGTCAAGAGAATATTTAGCCTACTAGCTTTCTCACAAAATCCAAATTTGTCGTACCTGCCAAGAGTTTTTCTGTAAAATACAAAGAAACGAGACGGATGTGCTCGAAAGGAATTCATTCATCAATACTTGACATACGGTGGGAAAGCGAGAGCCAACAGTGAGTCATCGGTAAACTGCACAAGCTTGTGTATTTCTGAGGAAACATAACGAAGAAAATATCGCAAATATAAATAAACGTTACCATTTAAGACAATATTTCAACGAGGTTCAAGTAATTATCGATTTTCATTATCTTTTGTTGTTTCGTAATATATAATGATACTACTATTTTACATAAACACATTTAACTGAAACGTCGGCTTTCGAAGTTCTTCAAAGACACCTTTTTGGAATGATGTCTTAATAAATAGATAATAACTCTTGCCTAATCTGACAGAGACGTCTTCACTATTTACGCCATGATATTCGTCATGTTTAAAGAAATTGTAGAATTTGGGAACCTCGCGGCTCGCCACTATCTCGGGTCCGTCGCCTGCCTTGTTCGGTGACGTGACTTTTGTCCGCAAAAAAGCGTCGCGTCCTATAAAGCGGGCGGGAACGAGAGAGGAAGCGAACGCCGGCAGGCGCCAGCAAAATGCGCCTTTACGTAACCCCGACTGATCGTTTAACCCGCCATCGCCGCCATCAAGCCGAACGAATTCGATCGTGCGAACCGCGGCGATACGGCATTTCAGTAAGTACGTACGAGTTTCGATGAAAGAAAATGATATCGAGACGTGTGTCGATCGGAATGATATAAAATTGAACAGAGGAATGATTGCTTTCTAGATGTTTCAAATAGAATGTATAAATTTAACATTTAAAATTCAAAGGGTATATTCTCTTCGAACACTTTTTCGCTACAATTTACAAAATACTATATATTTGAAGAATTGGGTTTAATTGAGCTCGAGTCTTAAGCCGTGGAAAATTGAATTCGATTATTTGTCTCAATTGCGATCAATTTTTTTAGCTTAAAACTTAAGGTTAGGTAATGGCTTTTTATTGTAGAAAACCCATTAAATTCTCCGATAACAATTTGAATATATTTTGTAAATCACAGCAGAAAAGTGTTAAAAAATATACCCTTCGAATCTTGAATATTTTGAAGGTAAAATGACTTATATCGTAGAGAAAGCCTATGAGAATCGTTGAAGCTCGTTTTGAACGGACAAAAGTTATACAATATCGGAGGTTACGTCCAATACCGCGAAATTATGTTTTTTAGTTTAATTTTAACTCGCGCTTCTTGGACACACCGTACGTGTGCACTCGCACTCGGGCATCGGACGGCACGCCCTAGATTATAAATAGAAAACTTTATATAATAAATATTCTATAACAACAAGTTTAATCCGTATAAGATTAACGAGCGTTAGTCGGCGGCGACGGCGGCGACGGCGGCGGCGGGGACCACGCCTCGAGAACGTATTTATAATATTTCTCATAATCAGATAGGAAGATTCATGTACGTATGAACGTGAGACGATAAATAAATATCGGCTAATTACGTCATCGAGCCACGACGCTCCCTTCTATCGTGAACCGCGTTCAGTAGACTCAACAGTTGAGTGAGCATTCGCTGTTATTGATGTATTCTTATAGATTAATGTATTCTAAACGTCCGATTGAATAATCTAGAAGAATACACTGATATCAATTACAACTGTTGAGTCTACTGAACGCGGTTATGGATTATCACCTCTCATTGCATTGATTAGTGTCTAGAATGCAGCAGAGTCTGGACGTCTCAACCAAGGTCCCTTAAAATGGCATAGAAAATGTGCGCGGAAAGAACAATTTTGCTGAAAGATCTAAAATTGTGCCGCATATATATAGATTTGAAAGTAATTTTGTTGGACATTACTCCAGGGACACTTACGTCCATTTCTACCTAATGTAGATTAACTTCAATCTTGCAAGTTTAACTACCTTTTTGTCTTTTTATCGTTCTAAGAATTAGAAGAAAAAAAAAAATAAAGAGTCTCGATCTTGTGTTTTTCTCGCCTTACTTTTTATCTTGTTCTAGTTCTAAGAATTCAAAAAAAAAAAAAGAGTAAATTAACCTGAACTACATTGAGATAGAAATGAGTATAAATCATGATAAATCAAACGAGCGAGTGCTCGATCAAAAATCCCGCAGAGTCATCGCCTGCGACCACGTCGCTCGCCTCGGCAAAGCTAATAAAATTGGCGAGCGAGTACCTATATCCGACATTCTCTAATCGTTTGAAAGATTAAAGACGATATTCCGTACGAGAATAATTGCTGAGAAAAGTGCGGCTTTTTCTATATAAAAGCACGACGCTCGTGAACGTGACTATTCACGCGAGTGCCCACCGGCGCCGGTGGCCTAATCGTGACGACGATTCGTTACAGTCGAGCGCGCCACAAGCACGTTTTATCGATAATATCGAGCGTTTATGGCTGGAAAATCGTATCGAATAGGCGCGACCGATCCGCCGGCGACACCTCCGCAGAAAAAGATCGCGAAGGTGCGCGAGATAAAATCGCGACCGTGTTTCGTAATTAACGGCGCGCGACACCGAAGAAAATAAACGAATCCTTCGAATTCCATGCTGAGGTTTCCACGGCTAATAATAGCGCGCGATCACGCCGCACATGCACGCTCGAGGAAGCCGGCGGGAGGAAACATTTGGGGAAAGAGAGGCGGGAGAAAGCGAATGAGAGAGAGAGAGAGAGAAGCGGGCGGGTAACGACGAAATAGTCCGTCGCGTCAGCTCCGCGGAGACACCCCGCTTCGGAAAGACAGATCGGATTCTCGGCGCTGCGCTGACGCGCGGGAGAAGGACGGAAAAAAAGACTTGAGAAGAGTACGACGCGCACGTTGCAGAGACAGAAAGAGAGAGAGAGAGAGAGAGAGAGAGAGAAAAGGGAAGAAATTGAGCGAATGTAGGTAGGACCTGCCTGCGTATTACACGGATGAGAATTAAAGAGCGAGAGAACGGCACTTATCGATGGGACTATACAATCAAAATTATAACCAGAAGGAAATAAATCTAAAAATAAAACACACACACACATTATATATAAATACATATATATATATTATATATATATATATATTAGACGAGTAAGTCTCGCGGCTGGCGG
>NW_017305800.1:3536505-3540151 GCF_001594115.1 Trachymyrmex septentrionalis | reverse complement strand
GGAAACGGAGGGAGCACGAGACGCGACGCGACGGCCGCGACGGCCGCGAAGAGAGAGGGGACCATAGCCCGGCGCCGCTGCGTGTCATTGCTGGCGCCAGCTAATTGTCGAGGCCAGCCGGCATTAGCCGAGGAGCTGACCGAACTGAGTCGAACTCCACAAAAGCAGGCAGGCAAGCAGGCGAGCGAGCAGGCAAACGACGAGTATCCCAAGCTCCGACCCGACCCGACTTGGGTCGCGTTGTGCGGTCGCCGGCGTCGCGTCGCGCCGACTGATTCTTCCCCTAATTCGTCTCGGGCTTGTTATACTGATTATTTGTGTAAAAATCCTGGTAATGAATAGATTTCCCATGCTACTTCGAATGAACCGAAATCACTTTGCCTGTGGTTTCTGTTAACGAAAATTTTGAAATTGGAAAATGAGATATTATTTAGTGAATTCTCGTATAAAAATATCATTTTCAAGCATTTTTATTTTCCTCGACATTCGATGACGATGATTAGAATGTCGATCTTTATGTATAATATGTTTTAATATTAGAATATGTATGTTAATATATTACCATTATGTACATTTTCTGGAGCAAATATGTAGTATAAATACATTTTGCTTGCAGTACTGACCTTCGATCGATGAAATTTTTGAGAATCATCGGAATTGGGGACAGCGAAGGCGTCGGGAATCTTGGCTGGTACCGATGTTTATTATATACTCAATCTCTGAGACGCGCGTGTTAGTGGTTTCGACGGATCGGGAATAGGTTTCCTAGGAATTCGAATTTTCTCTCTCTCTCTCTCTCTCTCTCTCTTTCTCTTTCTCTCTCTTGCTGAGCATCGCGGAGAATTCCGAAGGCATTTTAGAGTCCGTTGTTCAAAACAAAGACTGACCACGCACTGAAATGATGTTCGCTCGGGTCTCCACGTGTTGGCATTCGCGAACATCATCGTGTCCATAACTGTATATAAATGAGAATTCTACAGTGTCTCGTAAAGAAGTACTTATCATTCAAGAAATAATCAAAACTATGGAACTTTAATGTTAGGATGCTAACTTTAAACAAAAGTCAAGAAATTGCATCGTATTACATATACAAAAAAATATCTTTCTTACTGATTTTATATATTTTTATATACATGAAATATTTAGGCAAAAAATTTACTAAATCTTGATATATATATATATATTTTTTTATATATTGGTTTTTAAATAGAATCGAGTAAAGACTTACTTACAGTGCACAGTAAATAAATGTTTTACCCAATAAAAAATAATAATTAAATCAAATTGATGGTTCTTGTACGAAATAAATATATATTTACATTTAGTAAATACTTCGAACTATTCAACTAGAATTGAGTATACTTTTTGTTTCATTGTACACGTTTATTTTAGTATACCGTGACGCATACGTTATTTAGCCCACATCGCTCGAAATAACGCGCGTATTCAATATGCAATGACGCGTGTACGCGCCGGCGGCGCTCGCCTATTTTTCCCGTCGGCTCATTTTACGCGCAACCTCGCTGGCTCGCAAACAGACACCGGACGTGACCATTGTCAGTGCGATCGGCGATAGCGTCGATTATACGTCAATTTCGCATCAAATCGCGAAATTTTATCGCGCTCCCGTAAATCCCGCTCCCGCGGTGGCGCCTTGTTTTTGTAACGAAAAAAAAAGCTGCGACACAAACTCGCCGTCTTTATCTGTTTTTTTTTCTGCGTTCGGCTGGCCGTTCGTTCACACATTGCCGCGGCAGCCAGTTAATAATTCACGCCAACGAATCGATTATCATCGGCCAGTCGGCGACGGCAAGCGGCGGCGGCGGCGGCGGCGACTGGGTATCGTCGTTACGCAAATCGTTGCGGCGCAGGTTTTTATTATCGAGCCGCGCGATTCAGCGCGTAATGTGCGTGACTTTCTCCGCCGCTCCTTCTTCTTCCGCGCGCGCGCGCGCGCTTCGATATTCATTCATACTCGAAAGCGCGAGGTGGCGACTTTCATATTATAGGGTAAGCGAGTCCCTAGAGAGTCATGTAAACAAAATGGCGTGCGTAGATGTAAAATGTGTGTGCGTTTGGTGTGAGTGTATACTACACTTTGATCGGTAACGCCATTGTGAATGCATGTCAATCAAATGGGGCTCAGACGATGCCCAGACTCAGAGTGCGACCCACACTTGGTTAATTCGCAAAATTCTTTCTTTTGATTGATCAAGCATTCGCAGCGTTAAAATGAATCGCACCTTCTGTCTCTAGGGACTTTAATACCCGCGCTTCTATCAATTGAACTTTAATCTCGGTTCGAGTTGTTTATATTTTTCTAGTTCTTCGAAAAAAATGGAGAGTTAGTTGAACCAAGATTAAAATTGAATCACAACGATAGGAACGGATATAAGCTCGATTCTACAATAAGATTAATTTTAATCTACTTATAAGAGTAATTTTAATCTCGATTCGGTTTATTCTTTTTCCAATTCTAAGAGTTAAGGCCTAGGAATAAGGTGGTACAATTTCGAACATGATACAATTCTGAAGAAAGTAAGATTTTAATCCAAATTCAAGGTTCAAGTTTGGTACCAAAGATTTCTTTGGATTTAATAAATTTCATTAAATGATTATTTTATTTTATTTTCTTTTATTGTATAAAGGGAATCATCAAACAAGAAAAATTTAAAGCTCGAAAATTGGATTCTAATCTTACGTAATTCAAAATTGTTCAACCATGTTCGAAAAAATTGTACCACTTTATCCTATATCTTTTTTGACTCTCGATTTATTGGGAATTATTTACGTACGGACGACACGTGCAATAATTTGTTTTCCTTATCCGAAAAAAGGATCGAAAAATATCTTTTTGTATCGTTTGCGTGCAGTATCTTTACTTTGAGATCGATAGGTATGCGATGCGGACGATCGATTCAGTAAATGTAATAAAATTCATCTCCCGCTGACAATCGGATAAACAGGCCTAGAAATAGGCGCGTTTCGGTTGGAGGGAGGTGCTCAGCGGCGCGAGTTACGTAACAGCCACGGGAGCGCCGCGCGTTTATTATAAGTGCCTTAATTAGGGGCTGAAATATCGCCGTTTAAATCGCGCTCCCATCTTGTTATTCAAATCGTGCCAACTCTGGCCCGGAGTTTGAAGTGCGTCGATGAGTGACATGCCGCGCCGGCTTTATTAAAGCTCGGCGGCGACGCGGCGGCCGGTCGGCTCTGGAGAGGGATTGAGCCGAGTATGATTAAGAGAGAGAGAGAGAGAGAGAGAAATGATAAAGAGAGAAACGAGCCGCAAAGAGGATCCGCGTGTAGGCGCGACAGACGGCCATTACATGTCGACGCCGCGCCACGCTTATTATGTAGGAATTTCGGGGCGCTAGTCATTAGTCAACAAATTTGTACTTTCCTCGAAAACTGGCCTTAAAACGGATGTTATTTTAGATTTACGACGATTCTAAATACAATAGCGATATGTGATTATAATAATTTCGTAATCTATGATTTAAATCGTCGATTACGTAATATTATTATTGTTGTATTTCTGTGTGTGAATTTTTTAATCAGACGATCGATAAAAACGGTTAAAGAAAATAAACATTCAATTATTTTCATCGAAAAATGTTATATTCTTTTTTCATGAAATAATTAT
>NW_017305800.1:3535773-3536494 GCF_001594115.1 Trachymyrmex septentrionalis | reverse complement strand
AAGTATGAAATAAATTTTTCGAATTATACAAAAAAAATTTTTTTAATTTGTAAAAATTATTTGAAACAATTCAATGCTTAAATAAAGCTGATTGATTACTAAGCTTCTCGTGACAAGGATTCCTTGAGGATTGCAGTTATGCACTTACACGCGTGGTCTCAGTGGGTTTCGAATGACGCGAAGGCGGTTTCGTTCTCTTAGACACGGAGAGCGTCAGGTTACCTTGACGTTCGAGATATTCGCGCCGTGGTTTGTCCTCTATTACTTTCAGGGCAATACGTAAAAGGACGAAAAATGGCATACCGGTTTCACTTTACGCTAATAATAGAACCTACCATTTTTGGAGTTAGAAGCCTCTAACGGGCGCCTGTCGTTTGTTACAGTATTTCGTGTCGCCATCGATGCCGTTAATACGATTTAATCAAAAGTTACCGGAGCCTTGAGTCTGTTTTTCAGTGCCTCCATGATTGATGCGAATGTATTAATGCAAACGTATTAACAATGAGTAGCGACTCTGACCAAAATTAACAGAAATTATCTTATTGACATACTCTCTAAATTTCTTGGAATGAAAGCTCTCTCCCTAAGAGAGTGAAATTTTTTTCAAAAAGTGAAATATTTTTACTCTCACGAAATAGCTGTATTTTCACTCTCTTGAGACTTCACTCCAAGAAATTTAGAAAGACGATATCACCCGTAACATTTTTCATTGTTTTTTTTT
>NW_017305800.1:3531251-3535710 GCF_001594115.1 Trachymyrmex septentrionalis | reverse complement strand
ATATATATATATATATATATATAATTAGTGAAATAACAAGTTACTTAATAATTACATGCTATTAAAAATATTAAACTAAATTATTTATATTATTAAAAAGTATTAAAATAAAAAATACATTTTACGTTTTACATTAAAATTTATTGAATTTATTAATAATGATATATGATTTATTGCCTATATGTGTCTATTTATCCAGTTCTCAGTCGTATCATGATACGTAACGATTATCATTTTCTATTTCAGAGTCGCCACCACCCCCGTATTGCCTTATCGCCGATAGACTGAGACCCGAAGGTGAGTGTTTCATCTTTCATACCGTAATCAGGAATGTTTGTAGCGAGTGTGTGCGAGTGCCAGTATATATTTGTGTACACGTGCGTTGTCTTCGCGCACCCATAACGGCGATAACTCATGTTTATTGCTCGCAAACGTTTACCGTACAAGCAGCGAGGTACGTCTCTTCTAGCGCGCGTGTCGTGTCTCATGACCTAGCCCAAAGCAAGGTTGGAGATAATCCGGGACGAATGTAAGTGCCAACGTTCCCGTCTTTCGTAGTATCGCGCCGATCTCCGGTTAATCTCTATGTACGTCGAGATTGCGCGAACAATACGTAACAATTCAATTGCGAGATTATTCAATTTCTTTTTCAATTAAGAGAAATAAATATATTTTCAATTAAAGCGGATCTAAAGTGCTGAAGTATTTCCAAGTAAAGTTAATATATACATAATGTGTGTTATTACTACTACTCTAGTTCTCTCTTCATGATTGTGTTTCAAGAAAGAACGAAAAAGATTTCGGCGCGCGATTTATAAAATTGGAAATGTATATATAAATTCACTCTGAAATCTTCAAGCGCTAAGATCCGCTCTGACCGAAAATAGGATTATTTGTGTCTTAATTAATTTTTTTCCGTCGGTATAATATATTATTAATAAATTTTGGTCGAGCAACGAGAACAATAAAATGGTATAACATATCGATATCTATTTTTCTTTGTGCCTCGAGAGCTCGAATAACGCGAGAAAAAAGTACAGAATACCAAGAAGATCTATACGATGACAAATACACGGCATTCCAGTCGTACGACACAGAGGTTCTCACACTTTTCACGGCTGCACACCACCGGCTGCGGATTCCTGAAATGATAAATAGATCGTCCCGTCGCGAATAAAATCGACGATTTTATTAGATGGAGTTGAGCAAGAAAAGATTTCGGCGCGAAGCGAGAACAGACGCGCAGCGTTCGTAAAGGTTGGTTTACGATAGCATTCTAGTCACACACATCAAAGGTTCTCAACCAAGCGTACGGTAATATTATCTCACGGAGCAGAAGGCACCCTTGCAAATTTTTGCAATAAATAAAATATACACATTTCATACGCATACGTGTGTATATGTTTACGACAGTAAGTTTTAAATATACGCAATATTAGACGCAGAAATAAAACGAGCTAAATGAAAAATCAAAATAATATCTATACGTTTATGGTTTTTTTTTATGATCGTAACTACGCGTTAGTCAACATGATCGTAAATCGATCTTGTTGATCGCATCTATCGCGCCGATAGATTTCACGATATCGTCGTTTCAGCGGTTGATCAATGTATCCGCTAGCCAGTACTGGTCCACCAGTACTGGAGGCGAGTAGAATAGTCTCGTTTATACGCGAAACATCGATATTAACACACATTTAGCAGCAAAACACTTTTATTTGCTAGATTGTTAACTTATTCTTGATTTTGTTTAAAAGGTTCATAATAATTTTTTTGCAAAAGAATCAAAGTCACATCGTTTACTTTTCGGGATTATACTCTTGATACGTCGAGTGAGAATTCTAACTTATGGAATGCAAAGTGCAATATCGCGTACCGTAGAATTAAATAGCTGGTAGACATGAAGAATCGCTTCTTAATTCGTGGAAAGATTCTGAAAACAGTACTTTCTTTGCCAACTATGTTTTCTTCTCGCTCTCCTCGTCAGGTTTCGACTAACCCGCGTATTTCTCTCTTCTCTCCTTCCGCGGTCGAACCTAAACTGGTTCTCTCGGGATCGATGCGAACGCACGAGTACACAACACAGATCGATAGATTCGAATGCCTTTCGTTTCGCCGGGAAACCTCTCGCGGGATCGCCCGATTACGACAGATCTGTCGAACCCTCTCTTATACATTAATATTCTTTTTAAAATTAAGCCCCGGGCACGTAATCGTACACGGAAGAAAGATTTCGTTGAAGTATATGTCAAAATAAGTATAGGAATCTGAAACATCATGTGCAGTGCTACAAAAAGTTTTCTAGCGATCAGTCCTACACAAATATTTTGATGGTCCAACGAAATTACTCTTCAGATCTGTATCCGCTATATCATTTTTAGATATTTCAGAAAGAAAAAAAAAAAAAAAACTGTCCTTTCCGAGTAACACATACAAGACAATGGTATCGTCAAGAGACTGTCGCTATACTGTAAAATAAAATATCGATGTTGGCGCATAACATATATTTACTGTTTCTTTCTTTATTAAAAATAGAAGCGAATGAATGTCTATCCCATCGATGTTGGCGATACATGTGTGTCAAGCTTGATGTGACGAAATAATAGCGCCTGCAGTTAGAGGAGAGCCGCACGTTCGCGATGACGTTAGGCGTGTGTATAGATTGTATAGTGGACGCACTTACATATATATAGCAGAGAGGGGGAGAGAGAGAGAAAAATACTGGGCGCTTGGTGTGTATACTGCCTGAGGTCAATATCTCCTGTCGATAGAGAGAGGACGATGTGTCGTACGTATTGCAAAGCGACTCGAGCATTTGTACGAGTATAAAGGAGGATCCTGTCAAAGGTCCAGCGTTCTCGAAGGTATTATTAAATCTTCACAGGGCGTGTTATAAATACAAATTCCTCGTCGTTTTTCATCGAAGTTGATGCGCCTTGAGCTTGAGTATAATCAGAACTTAATCAGAGCTAACACAAACCAAAATCTTACATTCTACATTTTTATATTTTCTTTTTATTATTAGGATTTTTTCATTATAATTTCGTTTCCCGCTGCAAGAACAATTTTATCAGAGTATCTCCGAAAATTAGGTAAGGTACAGATATGTGGAAATAATTTTATTGGACAATTTTATTAAAACAATCATGTAGGATCCTTAAATATAATGAATAATACTGTAAAGAGTTTTCAGAGACACTCTAGCAACCATTTTAAGATTATCTACATAATTATTTTGATAGCCCAACAAATTTATTTTCAGATCGGCGACTAGCTAAATTTTGAGAAACTCGAGGAAAAATCATCCTTACCTTATTAGAAATAAAAAGTAATGAATATTTTGAATAAAAGAAAATTAAATATTTTGTGTTTGTACATTTTGTGCTGCTGCGATCATTTAAATTATAATTATACCGCTGAAGCTCAAGTGCGTCAACCCTGGTTGACGTGACAAGGAATTCGTATTTATAGTCGACTCGCGCTCGCCGTTTTAGCGCGAATGACTAGAAAGCTCGTGTTTAACGTTACCGCTTGTCAATCGTATATAAAGTAACTCGTGAATCAATAATGACAGCTCTACTTCACGCGCGCGTGCACACCGATATAGATATAGAATGTAGAAACGCGCGCGCGCGCGCGCGCGCAGGCGAGGAAGCGTACGTTTTTCCTGGCGGCGTGGGTGGAGGGCTTTCTTCTCGGAAGAAGGAGAGACTCGCCTTTGCCCCCCGTCGTAAATCTGTCTTTCGGGCGCGACGACGGGCGCCCGCGCGAATTTATGCCCCGTCGCGGAAACTGGGCCACCGCGCCGCTGCGCTGCGTGCCGCGAAGCGCGTACGGCGGCGGATAAAAGCCCGCCACTTGTTGCTGCTTCAGCGACGCGGCGCGATATTCCTATAACGCGAAACGGAGCGATTCGAGCGAACCAGTGACTTGCGAGGAGATTCCGCGAACGCGCGCGCTCACGTCGGTCGCGCGGGAGGAAAGTAAAGGGGTGACCGCCAATGGAAAAGAACGCGGCAGAATCTTCTCGAGCTATCACCTTCAAGTTCCTTCTCCGAGCAATCTCGCTTCCCTTCTATCGTGACGTATCAAACATTTCGTTCGTAACTCCACATACAACTCCCGTTGTCTACTCTCTATATATATGAATCAGTAAATAACTGTTGACATTAGTTATGCCGATTATGCCACTGGTAATCAGTGAAATTTTACGAAAAAATTCCACGAAACGTGGAATCTAACTCGGTTAACCTTTTTTCTCAATTGAATTCACCGGTTCGGATTTAGAGAGCAATTAAAACGTCGTAAGGAAAAATTGGAAATGAACGCACTAGAATTCTGTGATCGTATCAGTCAAAATTCTATCTAAGCTAGAATTATAATAGATACGATCAGACAATTTTGATTTATTCATTTTTTTCAAAATTCCAGTTTACGTAACCAGACTCTTTTTCCAGTG
>NW_017305800.1:3530162-3531151 GCF_001594115.1 Trachymyrmex septentrionalis | reverse complement strand
TTTTTTTTTTTTTTTTTTTTTTCTATTTATATTGGGAAATATGTACTATACTTTGTTAGACGTGATCGAGAATCCTTACAACGGGACTTACTTGATTTTTCGCAAATGCTACCTTGCTCCGTGTCAGATGTATAGAGTTCTGTGGTTGCGCAAATTTCAACGAATACGACGAAGGACACAACGCGCCGCGCAGTCCCTTTCAAACGCACGAGGACAGACGCGTGTCGCGTGTTATGCGACTTACGTTTTTAATCCCGCTTTCCTGCAATTCGTCTCTTGGATTAGATTCAATCCTTGTCCTAAATGGCTACGTTAGCGCGTTTCATTCTTTCGGATGCCGGTCGTCGACGATAAACCGAGTACTATCTAACGTTCGTGAATTAAAAAAAAAAAAAAAGACGCAGAAGCTGCAAGAAATCGTAGAAAGTGCAGCTAGAGGTGCAGTTTTGCTAACGGTTCCACCTGTCTTGAAAGAATGTATGTATGTACAACGCGGTAGTGGATATAACCGGTTTTACAATGGGCTGGGCTTTGTTATTTTACCGACAAAACAAGTCATCGTGAGAGGGAGACGAAACATTAAGAAGTGAAAAGATCGAAGGGACATCTCTCATCCCCTTAAAGTGCTCTCTTCTCATGATGCAAGCTGTTGTTTCGGTAATAGAGCGGCGACTTTTGTACGGCAGCCTTGAAAGAACGAACGCAGCTCCGGTAAAACCTTCGCTTGCCAATCTCTAGTTGAGGTTAAGGGTACGGAGGATATAGAGATAAGACCAACCTTAGCGCCGGTCAAACGATGGGACTGACTAAGCGGACTAAGACGAGATCCCAGGGAGCGGAGGCGGTGGGCGCCTGTCGCCTGCCTTTAACGTTTGCCTACTCGCCACGACGTCCTTGAATACATCCCTTCTCTCCTTCCTTCCGTCCTCTTTCTCTCTCTCTCTCTCTCTCTCTCTCTCTCTCTCTCTCTCTCTGTCTCCATCTCTTCG
>NW_017305800.1:3524988-3530062 GCF_001594115.1 Trachymyrmex septentrionalis | reverse complement strand
CCTTGAATACATCCCTTCTCTCCTTCCTTCCGTCCTCTTTCTCTCTCTTTCTCTGTCTCTCTCCATCTCCATCTCTTCGTCTCTCTCTTCATCTGTCTCTTGCTCCTCGTCGCTCACCCGATCTTTCACCGTCCCGCCCGCTTCGCTCGAAAGAGCAAACTCAAGCGCGCACTTTGCCCCTTCTCACTCTCTACCAATCCTTCAGCCTCTTTCTGCTCTTCTTCGTTTATTGTTAAATCTTTCTTTTGCCTTCTACCGAGTGTTCATTCAGTCTTTTTCTCTAATATCTATTACAGTGACCATATTTTCTTAGAGGAAATAAAAGACAAACCTGAAAATTTTTAGGACTATTCCTAAAAATGTTCAAACAAATGTACGCCTCTCAGAAATCTATTCATTAATTTCTGAAATTTTCTTGCGCAATATGAGATAACTCTTCCCAAGAGAAGCACAAGCCGTCGTAACATCAGAATAACATCAAAATAACTTAAATTGGTAAATTTGGTTGTCAAACGTCACTTGTCATTCAATCGCAATTTATTTTTATGTTATTACGACTTTGTCGTTCTGCTTGGACCAATATTGCCCTTGGATAAAACTAAATTTGTTGATTGTTTGAGTAAAAATTCGCTCGTTAGTACATCAGATATTGGAATGTTAATTAGAAAGGAATTTCTAATATTATTAAAATAAAGGACAAAATTGAATTTTGGGGAAAAAAATTAATAAATCTAACGGACAGCTACTTGAAATAAAGAACATTGCAATAAAGGATGTAAGATCACCGTAGTAATACCCTGATATTCCTAGATACTTTCGAGCAAAACTCCCTCTTTTCGTGATAAAACTTGACTCGCGTTGAAATATGGAATGTCGAAGATTATTATTTATCGCGAGCAATCGTGATTTATCGTCGATCTTACGAAGAGCCGATCGTAGATTCGTCGGGAAATCTGTTGTTATCGGTTATTGCGGTTAGGAGCTGGCGTACTTGGTATGATGAAACCTTTCTCTCTCTCTCTCTCTCTCTCTCTCTCTCTCTCTCTCTCTCTCTCTCTCTCATCTTCCTCTTCGCGCTCCATCCTGCTTTCGCTCTCCTCTCCGCTCGCCTCCGCTCGTCTCACCGCCACTCGAGTCGCCGGCGATCAGCGGGAGTGGCTCTCTCGCATTCCGGTGCCTCTCTTCGCCGTACCGATCGCGCCGGCAGCGTTTGCACCGATTTCCGGATCGGAGGAGCCCGACGAGATGCCGCTTTTGAAGATCGCGCCGGCAAAGATCCTAATTCGATGCAGCTTTTGCCCGCTCGGTATCTCGGCGAAGGCGGATCGCGCGAGTGCGCCGCGACGCATTATAATGCGTGACGTCGATCCAGCCTCTCAATGTCACGACATTCAGCTCGGCGACAATTCGCGTTGCGACGTCGCGCGAAGAGATAAATTCGTGATATCGCGCAAACTTGAAATTTCGGACGTCACCTGCGCGAAAAGGAAAAGTGATGAAGTTACAATTTGAAGCGAAAATTTAAGACCGAGTTTTACAGCGAGTTGTTCTCGGTTGAACGCACTAATGCGCACTGGTGCATATATATTAAAATCGTTGCAAATTGATTTAATCTGAGTGTAAAAATGAAATGCAAATATTTATAAAATACATATGTACCTAAGAGCGCAGTAAAAGTGTATTGAGGATTTCGCGGTTTAATCCGTTAATTTTTATACATATTTATGTTAAACACACATTTCTATGTCAATTTGTACGAATGGCTGTAATTTTTAGAGAAGCGGGATTTATTTTTTGTCTTGCAACTTTTTCTTGAATAAGATTTGTTATAATACATTATTTCATTGTATTCTTTGCCTCGAAATGTAACACCGTCTACACGACTATTGTGGCTTTCTCATCTTGTGAAGATTAATTAAGAAAGGGAACGGGAGGGTCTATTTTTAAAATCTTACGGTTTTTTTCCGAGTAAGATTTATTACAATTTATTATTTCATTATACTCTCTATTCAAAATATACTGTTTCAGCTTCACTAAAGTAGTTTTTACCGTCTTGTGAAGATTACTATTTAGAGGGCGAGAGTCTATTTTTAAAACCTTACAGCTTTTGAGTATACAAGATTTTTTACACTGAAGAAAAAAAAATCTTATTAAATTTCAAAGAAATATCTCTTTGCTCGTATTCAAAAAAATTATATCTTTGGATCAATGGAAAATTTCTTTGAAAACAAGATATTGTCAAAGAAATTTTCATTGATCCAAAGAAATAATTTTTTTGAATACGAGCAAAGAGATATTTCTTTTGAAATTAAGATTTTTTGTTCAGTGTATAATTCATTATATTCTTTGCCTGAAAATCTGGCACTGTTTTAGTGCCACATAATAGCTTTCCCGTAAAGATTAATGTTCGGGGCTCATTGTGTGTGGGCATCGAGTGTGTCTAACGAATTCGCTATTATAGTCTCGAAAATGAGGGTAACAGCGTCTAGGGTCACTTCACAAATCTCTATTCACAAATCCAACCGAAACCTGTGTGTAGACACTTAACGTACGTCTCCGACGGTGCCATTCGGAGAAGAAAAGATACGTCGACGTCTCTCTTGTCGTTTTCTTCTTTTTTTTTTTTTCTTTTTTGTTTTTCTCTTTCGTGACACTCTTCCGAAGCCAAAGCTCGTAATTCACGAATCCGTTCACCTTGGAAGCCGGGCGAGCGGGCGCGGTGGCGCCGCCAGTACGGTCGAATCTTCCGCGTGGCTATATATTTTTGCAAACTCGGCGGTGACACTATCTCACAGATTCGCGCGGCACTTAACAGCTTACAGTGACACGCGTAATTCGCGGAATTATATTTACGTTCCCTTTGTGGAGTGACGCGCGTGCCAAAATCGCGCACCGAGCTCACCCGTCCGGCCTTACTTTGTAAATAAATTGTATTTACCCGACCGCGCGCACCGGCGTTGTATATTGGACGTCGACCGACGGACAGCGAGTATAATAAACCAGGTTCGCGTATGTCAATTTGTTCCTTATCGGTCGGATAAATATTTGCGCCGATAATCGCTCGTGTGCTCTGATTGTTTGTCACGCCGTTGCACGGCGAGTTTGTTGCCGCGAGTCCAAAAAAATTGTGAAAACTTGGAAAATCTATCCGCGAACATTCGACACCGTTTTGATTTAAGGAGATCTCATGGAGATTGTTATATCTGGAATCATCTCTTTTGTTCAAATTAATGGTTCGTAATTAAAAATAATTTGCGAGATCTTTCGTCAGTTGGATGAGATAATATTTCTTCGCTGATGTATTTTGATGATCAGGATTAAATACGTTATATAATTGAAGTATTTTATCATTAAGATTATTTTTTTGTTGAGATGAGCGAAAAAAGTATTAATTTTCATCAGGAGACGTCGAGTGAGAGTTTTGATTTCTATTTATGCAACAACCAACCCTCGCGTGGGAAACAGGACAAGGATTTGGTGTGAGAGAGAGAGAGAGAGAGAGAGGAGGAGGAGGAGGAGGAGGAGGAGGAGGAGGAGAGAATTCTCCTGCGAAATTAGCTCGACGCGACTCGGCAACGACGGGGGCGAGGCCAGCGGATTTTTAAATAATTGCGTTCCTAAAAATAGACGGCTCTCTCTTCTATCTTCACGATATCCTTGAAGTCCCATTCCTTGTCTTTGCCCTCGTCGCTTTCTCTAATGTTTTAGGGTGCGATGTGGCAGGAAATGCTTCTCCTGTAGGAACGAGATTTTGGAATGCAAAAGGAATGCGACCGACCTCTCATCCAACTTGTCCGTCTGACGTCATCTTCTCGTTTAGTGAATGGACCTGGCCTTCTATGGTCTATCCCTAAAACTATTAACATATTTGTGTCGAGTCTAAAGTCGTTTATATTGTAACCATGTTATTCGCAGTAAACTCGTAACTTTAAAAACAATATTTTATCTTGAGACATTTTGTTTTTAATTACCAATTGTCTTTATCTTGTTAAATATTTCGTTAAAGTCAAAAATATACAATGATTAGATTAGATATATCATTAGTATAATTCTGTCGAAACAAGTAGTATTTTTATAAAAGCATTTCAATAAAATGATTTTCGAAATAAAATCATAGATTTTAGGGGACCAATAAATCACTATGAGATGTAAGAAGAACGAGTTTTAAAAGACATATTAAAATCGAACGTAGGTTGTTTATGTAAACAGATTAACACTGTTTCATCGCGAATTATAGTTGGTCATTCTGTTTGTTATACGAGACTTTTGTCACAGTGCACGCAAATAAATTAACCGTCTCGAGCGAATAATTATTTTGGACGATTCTGTCACCTCCTTTGTGCCGCCATGAAAGAGAAAGAAGCACACAGAGAGAGAGAGAGAGAGAGAGAGAGAGAGAGAGAGAGAGACATTTCCGTGAGGCTTATGAATCACGCGTCTGGCGATTATACCTTGGTTGCTTCTGATTGGTTTGTCTCTTCTGGCCCGAGGAAATTGTTGCTCTTAATTGTTCTCGCTCTGCGATCGATCGTGAATTCTTGCGAACAATTAACGCCATTGATCGCCACTGTCGGCTTTAACATTCAGCCGCTAAAGGTGGTATCGAGTGACAGGGTGCAGTTTATCTCTCTTCGGCGGTAAATAAGAAAGGAGATTTATTTTGCTATCGGATTTACATCTCCCGCGTGCGTTCGCCGCGCTGCATAGAACGCGGTGACGAATCGTTTTACCGTTTGGCACGATGCAACTTAAGAGGCGAACGCATCTCTCCGCGCGCACCTGCGCCGAGAGAATCGAGTTTATTCCGTCTGCTGAAGCGGAGAAATCCGAGACTAGGTATTACGTCGATTAACCGCGCGCGGGACGAGGCGCGGACGGTATGGTCTCATATGAAATTACGTGGAACCTCGCTGCTGGTGTTTACCGACAATAAGCCTTTTATGCAACGCACGCGTCGTGAAATTCTTCTTCACCCGGCTCGGAAAATTCTCGTCGTTCGATCCTCCTCGCGCGATTACGAACGCCTCTGTTCAATGGCGACGCTTATACGCTCACAGAAAAGACAATTTTGCTG
>NW_017305800.1:3524083-3524888 GCF_001594115.1 Trachymyrmex septentrionalis | reverse complement strand
TATATATATATATAATATATAGACACAGATTTTAAAATAATTTTAACAAACTATTAAAATATAAAATTAAATTCAAATTGGCAAATTAAATAAAATTATTAAAATGTCAAAATTTTTTGCTCACACTTGAAATTTCTACATACTTTTGATAATCTAACAAAATTATTTTCAGATTTTATATATCGAGTGTATCGAGTGACAAATTTTTAAACAGTACTTCAACAAAATTGTTCCTTTTACGTTGTAAAATCGTGTTAGCGTCGCTGTGTGACTCACACATTTTTTGATCGTTCGTTTCTCCCCCCCCCCCCCCCTTCCTCTGCTCAAGTATAGTACAACGATGATTATGTTTCTCTCTATCTTTATTTTATAAAGCGAAACATGTGCGAGAGCGAAAAAAAGAGTGAGTGAGTGAGAAGGGGGAAAGGAA
Organism: Trachymyrmex septentrionalis; assembly: GCF_001594115.1. Lineage (NCBI taxonomy): Eukaryota > Metazoa > Arthropoda > Insecta > Hymenoptera > Formicidae > Trachymyrmex > Trachymyrmex septentrionalis. The sequence goes on along the minus strand of NW_017305800.1, from coordinate 3,524,458 downwards.
TTAAGAGAGGAAGAAATAGTCTCGGTGAGGAAAGCAGCTTCTCAAGGGGTTGCCCGTTTATTTTCAGATTGTGCACCCAGTGAAGGGGATCAACGTCGGTGCAGAAACAGCACGCCCCTGCCACTTCCCGGCTCGCTTACCACCAACGGAGAAGGTAACTATGTCTTCAAGGTTATACGTACCCCATATGTTCACCGACCCCACGATGAGAGATGTTCCCCGTTGAGTCATTCTAACGATAATGGATTGTTGAAATTTCGATGTGAAATTTCGAGAAAGCAAGACGATCCGTTTCTCGCCGTGTCGTATCCAATTTTTTGCCCTCTTTTTATCTTTGTGTGAACAATCGTTCAAACCCATTCAAACCCATTCCCG
>NW_017305800.1:3519416-3523983 GCF_001594115.1 Trachymyrmex septentrionalis | reverse complement strand
CGTTTCTCGCCGTGTCGTATCCAATTTTTTGCCCTCTTTTTATCTTTGAACAATCGTTCAAACCCATTCAAACCCATTCCCATTGATTCCCGAGATACCGACTACGCCACTGATCGATGACTACACCTACGTCTACGTGGTTAACCTTGATCGGCGCCACGATCGGTTTTCTTTTCTCGTGCACTTCTTCCCTATCTGAAAGAAATAAGAGCGGGTTTAATTTTAAGCGAGCTTCAATTCTCCTTCGAATTACAGGCAGGTTGCAAGAGAATAATCGCGATTCAATGTAATTTTACATTTTCCAACACATACAGTGTTTTACATGCACTAAGGATTTGAATAAATTAACTTCTCCCTTTCCCCACCTTTCACACCTTCTACAAAAAGAATCACTCGCATTCTATATTCTCTAAATTCTTTAGAATGAAATTTCGGTCTGAGGAGTGAAAATTGTGGCGCAGCCTTTAATAAAGGATGGCTGAATTTTCATTCTATAAGAGATTTCACTCTTCGGGGCTCTGTAGAGAGTACGTATAAAAATCATGGTTCTCTTTGATTTACAATATGCCTGTATGAAAGATAATGACTTGTCGCTTCCCAAGATTTTCTCTCGAAAGAAACAAGACAACGTTTTACAATGTCGACCGGCGTCGACCGAAGAAATTTCCTCAGCTCACGTTCCTCCGGGCTGACGCGCACGTAGCTTTTCACGCATGACGCACCGCACGGATCGTGGACTCGTCGTTTTTCGGACCGCTCTCGGGCCGCTCTCGGAGCGTTGTTGCTTCGTGGAACGCCTGAAACGCTTTTGGCCCCAGCCAGAAGCAGGAAAGTGAACGCGCTCTGCTCTCTCGTCGTCTCGACTCGTACGACGATTACTCTCGTTTCTCCGCAACGTCGTTCAATAATTTTCTGTGTCGTTGCGCCATCGGGGCTGAGTATACACATTTTTTTTTCGAGCTGTAGACGAAAGTGCGAATTGTGGGTATTAGCGATGAGAAAAGAATTTACGAGAATGAAAGATAAACAATTACACATAAAAACCTGTAACGATTAATGTACGTCTGTACGTATTTATTTATTTATTTATATTTTTTGAGTTTATTTTAAAAGAATATTTATATCAATTATAGGCTGATTTTTTTTTTTAGATTACGTTCTATGAGATGCAATTTGATCTGTAGGGGAATTAAATCTTTATATAAGCGAACGACGACTTTGTTTATTCTCTGGATTAATCGCAAATTCCCGTACCGGTGAAGAGAAACGAATTAATTATAATATTCGCGAGACACGTTGCGGCGAGTTTTTCCCTCGTGTGTCAAAGTCTTTTTACGTACTTTTACTGCCTTCGCCAATGCAAACGCTACTGCTCTAACGACGTGAAACATTCCCAAGTCGACAACAAATTGCATCTGTGTCCGGCGCATCTTGCGATTTTACAAGATTGAATAAGAAACGATGCGTATGTTCACGCATTTAATCAGAGTAATCGTGCAGAACGCAATTTACTCCAGGAATTCCAGATTAAGAGAACGTCGTTTATATTATTATATATAAGAGTGTAAACTTTGAAAACAAATTTTTTGTGATTTTTTTTTAATTCCTTTAAATTACGTTTGAGATGCATATGAAAATTCTTTAAATCACTAAATAACTATTAAGTTATTTAGTTTTAACTTTTTCTCTCTTTCACAAATCTTTCTTTAATTTCTGATATTTATTTATAGAGTGTCTTAATTTTTTGCACGAGGCAAAAATAAAAAATTCTAAATAAAACACTAAAATTATATATCCATTGAATACAAAAATATGCTAGTACTTCTCGGGCGGATTTGAAATTTCTGAGATTTTATAGTATAGCAAAGAGAGATTTTATAGTATAAAAAAAATGCACGTCGTCCTGTTCGTTCGGCCTGTCGTCACAGCAAGAATCATCTTGACGGGATTGCACTTTCGTCGGCTTAGCAAATATGTCGCGTATATTCGCGGGATGTTGAGCGCTGCAATATAATACGCGAAGTGTGGAGCACCGAAAGGGATGACATGGAATCATAAACACGCGCGTGGTTGCCTTTTTATTTGAGTCAGTTATAGATAGAACGCGCTGCTTCCGGGAGAGAACAGAAATATCAGGATTCGATCGAGCGTTTCCCAACTGACGCGCCGCGACCATCGAATCTTTTCAGAAGGCTTTTTCAACTCTCGGGATGCTTCATTTATTCCTCTTCATATCAATTCAGCGATAAATTGCGATTAATTACAATTTAGATGTTACATAAGGTCCCAGTACATTGTCCAGACACACATACGAGACTTTCTATTATTATTCGTCTCAAACGTGCTTTCTAAAATGTATTATAATTTCATTCACACAATCTAGAAATGCGACTAAATTATAATATTGTAATAAAAAAGCATTTGAAAAATTAATAACAATAAATTTTGTGTGTAAAGGTAGAAAATATAAATGAATTTACCCCATACAAAAAAATACAGATATTTTTCACTATTATTCTAAGCGTAATTCGTTAATAGTGGTTTTAATAATTTCTTTATCAATTAATAATAACCGGTCGGGGTGAAAAATTTCAACTTCGCGGAATACGGCCGATGGATCCATCGTCGATCCATCAAACGGTGCCGTACGTCGTCGGACGCAGGCTGTTGCATCTGCCGCAGGACGAGGGGAAGAAGAAGGCCGTGCAGGAACGCGGGTAGGAAGGAAAGAGAAGGGAAAAGCCGGCTCCCGGGATGCAGGCAGGTTTGAGAATGGCACGATAGGTCGGTCGGCTAAGGTGGGTGGCATTCGGCGCGACTGTTTGAGGGAAAAGGGGGACCCCTGGCGCCAGACAGCTGCCGCGTGTCTCGACCTCGCTCGCGCTAGCTCGTTCGCCTGCTTCGGCCTCTCTCTCTCTCTCTCTCTCTCTCTCTCTCCAACCGTCGCGCCGTACCCGTGGCTCTCCGCGCATCGTCTCGCTTCGCCTCGCCTCGCCACGCTTCTCCAATACGTATAGATCGTACATGCATACGTTGTATGCACGTGTATGCGCCTACGTGCCTGACTTGGTGCGCTATTTTATTGATTTATTTTGGCGCTAGGCTCTCTGTTTCTCTCTCTCTCTCTCTCTCTCTCTCTCGCTTTTTTTCTCTGTGCTGCTCGCTTTGGACGTCCGTCGTCGTGCTGCCTTCGGCCGACGATCGATCGAAATGCGTCGGTCTCGTTTCTCGAGAATCTCGAGCACAGACAGAGTTCCACTGACGAAGAAGACGCTTGTTGCTGAGCCTAGTTTCCGAGATTCTCGTAATTGATTCTGGAAATGTACTTAACTCCACGAATGCGCTTCACAACTCTTAAGAACTGAACGATAGAGAAATTCTAAGTAAGATTTATATAAAAAATTTACATACAAAAAATATTTGCTTTTATTTATAGGTACTGCGACTTAAACATTCTTACATTAGATATAATAGCTTCGACGGCTCTGGTTTCGCGTAGTATATTTGAAATATATTCTAATTCACAAAGCTATTGTTTATTCAAGAATTTCATGATTCATTGCCATTAATGCGTACATTATCGCGTATGATATAATCATGTGAGATTTATGTTCTCTCCTCTCTCTTTCATTACGTCTCTTATATTCTTATTATATCTATTGTATTACTGTCATCACATTTTCATCACGCTATTCGTATTCAACTATTCTATTGTCTCTTATAAAAATTGTCAACGCCGAGCGAAGAACGCGACTACCGGCGTACTCATCAATTATCTCTCGCCTTCCCGATTCACGCAAGCACGACGAAGCTCTCTCTCTCTCTCTCGGTTTTCCGCGCTTGCACGACAATAAATTGTCCTCCTACGTACGCGACGACGCGGCTCTCGACTCTCGAAATGTCAATGCTCGCGATAATACGTTGCTCGCGAATATTTTACCGTAGTCGTAGGTTCGGGGATTGCAACATGTTGCGTGCGGGTGCTGGGTGCCGAATCCCACGTCGCAGCGGAGTCGGAGGAGAGAGAGGGACGTGGATATATCCTGACGTACGATGAAAGCAACAGGTTGCTCGTGTCCATTCCTCTTCTCCGCTCTCACGCCGGTCCGGAGCACCCTTCTCCGCATCCCTTCTGAATGGGGCGAAATACTGGCTGGCGCCATCCCTTGGTGCCGATAGCCGAGGTAAACAGACGGACCGTTTTCATTCATCGGATCCCGGAACGACTTTTCTGAATTGGAAATCCCATCGAGGTCGTCGGTCCTTACTCTCGGGAACAAAAGCGTGAATATATACGGCGTCTCGTAACTTTTACTGTGCCTGCGTCGAATCAACTGGTGCAACGTTCGCCTCTGGGCGAATGTATTGTATATATATATATCTCTCTCTCTCTCTCTCCGGAGAAGTTAAATCGCCTTTTAAAACTTAAATATCTTTTAAGGCTGATATATTGCTATTAATTAAATTAACATTTAAATTTGTGTGTTTCTAGGATATTTTTTAACTGTACGGATTAATTAATATGGACCAACACTTTTCATTTACATCAAATATATATATATATATA
>NW_017305800.1:3517033-3519316 GCF_001594115.1 Trachymyrmex septentrionalis | reverse complement strand
ATATGCTGTAACCTTATAATTTATTTTATGGATAAATAATTCAGAACGTTATATTGCCGTTGCGCAACTTTTTTAATATATACATATAATATATGCGTAACGACAATATAACGACGATGTTAAGAGCTACTGAATATCGGCACAGATCACAACAAACCACGAACTTTCCGTTTTGGTTATTTCAAATAGTTGTATCTCGTACGTGACGAACTATATTATTTGTGTTGTACTCAGAACCTTTGCTTTCTCTCTCTCTCTCTCTCTCTCTCTCTCTCTCTCTCTCCCCAACGCACTCACTTTCATCTTAAAATATTACAAATGATCGTCAGTTTGCGACACACTGTATATTTATCTCGTTTCAAGTGCAAAATGTCATTTTTGGGATTTTAAGCAACGCGAACTAACTCATGTGAGAGAATCAAGGTCGCCACAGTCTGGCGGAGAAGCCGGATCGAAGTTTTTAAAGAGGAGAGAAACGGATGGGAGCGGCTTCTTACACCATCTTTCCTGCCGTCGGAATATAACTTGCGCGAAATGAACGAATTTCATGAAACATACACGGGGGTCTGTCCGAACTCGTCGAAGAATTAATCGTGGATAACGACGGCGAGCGTTCCGTAGTGATAATGATACGCTTTTCAGAAGGTAGTCGTGACGAGCGCGGAAAGAATTTTTATGCAGCCGTTAGCTTTAAGAGTTAACGGTTCGTTAAGCGAGAAAACAAGTAGACGAGTTAAAGCGCTTCAATTAGCGGCCTCGGTGCGTTCAGTTGCGAGGTCTATCATTTCTAGACTTCGCCGTGACTCATCTAACTTACCGTTTCCTCATTCGGAATAATAATTATGACTCTCCTGGAAAAATTGCCGCCTGCTCTCGCAAAACAATTATATTGTTTTCATCGCTACTCTCTCTCTCTCTCTCTCTCTCTCTCTCTCTCTCTCTCTCTCTCTCTCTCGTAAAAATGCGATAAAAATAAACTATTAAGCTGTGTTTTTGGAGATCACTGTTTACATTCCAATTGATAAATCTGTGCGGTGATGTCGCAATCGCGGATTCTCTCTATCTCGCCAGCAATTTCGTTCGCGCGTGCCGAACAGTTGAAAGGGTTAAAGGATGATTTCGTTCGCTGTGCTCGCGTACCGAGATGTCACGAGGGCGATGGACGATCGCACACGAGCCATCCGTCAATGGAAAAGAGCCTAAGCGACGCATGCACGCGCGCATAGCGGAGAACGCTATGAAATCGAATTGGATCAGGCCACTTGAGAGGGAATGAAATCGCGGCGCGAAATAAGCCTCTTAATGTATATATAAAATGACGGATTGATTGCTCCTCGTTGTCGTCATCGTCCTCATCGTCGTAGTCGAGTGCGAGAGAGAGAGAGAGAGAGAGAGCAAATATCGCGACTCGCGAAGCGGTTCGGTGTCCCTCTCGCTATCTCTTCCTTTTTTCTCCTTCTCTTTCTCTCGGCTCTCGTGAGATCCGTTTGGGTCGACGGCCTCGATCTTTCGATCGAGCGAAAATAGATCCAGAAGTGCGCTTCGTTAACTGTATATCCGAGCCGCGGCATCGTTCGCGTAAACGCGAGTTCCAAATTGCGTTCCTCAGCGATCGCTTCTTGCTATCGAATAATTAACTGAATATTAAACTTGATAGCGGTAAAGATTTATTTTCTACTGCCGCTGTATTAAAGGGGAGAGAGAGAGAGAGAGAGAGAGAAGCAGGAGTGGTTTATCGCGTTCCGGATCCCTGCATTTCGTCGTTTTCGCTATGCGGCCTTGATTCGAACTTCGAGGAGCGTCAGTTATATTATACCTCGCTGTTCCCAGAGACGACGCGCCACATGTTTATAAGCGTCGCGTACGTGATCGCGATGCTTATCGATAACATTATTGACCTATATATAATTAAATCGAGTATCTTCGAGAAATAATTTGCATACCACCGCCCGTGCGCGTTTACGAAAGCAAGACGGAAAGGAGACGTTCTCATTTGCTCCACGAGAGGCTTAACTCTCCGTAACGAGGGGACCGCACCACTACTAATATACCCGAGAGAGCGCATTCTGCCGCGTGTGTACGGGCCTGCTGCATGCGCGAGTGCATAAATACCGGCGTAAATTATAATACAAGCCCGGTTTATAGGCCTAGCACTACTATCACGCCGCGTTGAGATAATCTGCTCGCTCATTGTCCGCGCGATCGTTACTTTGTCGTCGTTAAATTAATAATTAAATTATACCGTGCCTACGAGGCGAAATAAACGTTCCCTGAAAGCCTTCG
>NW_017305800.1:3513194-3516933 GCF_001594115.1 Trachymyrmex septentrionalis | reverse complement strand
GATCGTTACTTTGTCGTCGTTAAATTAATAATTAAATTATACCGTGCCGACGATCTACGAGGCGAAATAAACGTTCCCTGAAAGCCTTCGAGCGAGAGAGAGAGAGAGAGAGAGAGAGAGAGAGAGAGAGAGAGAGAGAGAAGGAGGAGAGATACGTATACGAGGCCATCTGTCAAAGTTCGCATGCTCTTCCGAGAAGCCCGCTCTCACGTCTCCTCCTCTATCGAACCGCGTCTGAGTGTTTCAATCAGCAGACTCTGATATTACGAGGCGCGATCGAGGCGAAATCGCGTCGGTGAACGCGCGAGCGGGCTTGCGTCACCGACGAAAACGTCCGGAAAAACTGAACTAATTTCGCATCGAGATATCGATATTTTCCAAGAACTTCGGGAAGCATGGACATCGCGACGAGTGATGTTTTTAGAGTCATTTCCCATAATACGCGACATCATTTCGTCACAGGCTTTTCAATAGAACGTAAATTTTATTTTACACATACCTTTACTTAAAAACAAATTTTCCCTTCTCCCTAAATTCTTTGAAGTGGGTCTAGAATCTCATTCTAAAAAATGAAAATCGAACTAGTATACGAATAAGAACGGTGTTCGAATTTAAATTTTTAAGAGTAAGAGAGATTTCACTCAGAGTGACATTTCATTGGAAGTTTTTAGAGAGAACAGAATTTTACATAATTCCCTTGAGAGTATCTACGAAGAGTCTGAGCTGATAGCTAAGGAATTTCAAGGGAATATTCCTAATCTCTTTTCTCTCACGAGCTAGCACTTTATGCATGCGGGAAGACAAAACGTCGTTACCCATTCGGATCCGGACGAAGCGGGCAGACATTTACGTATCGCGTTTGCGTTCCGTTGCGTGTTTGTGGGTAAGCAACGAGGAGAGATATAGAGAACAAGTTGGAGCGTTTGAGAGAGTGATCGAGGCGCGACGGGGAAGGGAAAATGGAGAGCCGTGCTCACGCGAGAGAGAGAGAGAGAGAGAGAGAGAGAGAAGGGGAGACAGACCCAGGAATTAAGTCTCGCGTAACGGCGAGCATGTATACGCTTTTACGCTCGCTAATGATTGTCAAGCAATTTTGCTATACGTGCCCCAGATTTTTTGCCATCGTAATTTCAGACGCACATCAATTGCCACTCAAGCGAGACTCGGACGAGCCTGATCGATCGTTCGATAATATTTTAATCCTTTCTTATGACCGCAGCGACTAGTTTCTGCGCAGCTCAAATTGATACGTTTTTTTTTTTATGGACAGAAAGATTTTACTTGTCAGTCTACTAATTTTATGAAGTACGTTTCTTACCAGGAAGATTGGACGATTCTCGGAAGTTGAGAAAAAATCTGAAAAAAATGTTACCTCGTTAGTGAAGCAGTTAATTATACGGATAAATATTAAGCAGTTAGGAAAATAATAACCAATGATTTTCAACACATTCGCGATTAACGATTTCTAAAATCCGATCTGGTTATCTGTCTTAATTACGATAAGTAGACACCGTCGTCCTTTATGATGAATGAATAAAATGCAAACATGGTTTTAAAGTTGTTCAGTATGCTTAATAGATACATTCTGAGTCACGATTAAGTCATTTAGCACTATCTGTCACTTTTTTAAGAGAAATGATAAATCGTGTGAGGAGATAAAGTCGAGGCATCTCGCATCACGAAACTCCCTGGCATTTCTTCTTATTTCCTATTTTATCTTCGGTGTTATTTATACGATTACACTCGCGCGAAAAGTGATATCGAGCATCATCCAAATGCCGGGAAAAAATTGCTGTTTGATTGAAAAATATAAGAAACGGTACCGGGGCCTTAATCCATCTCAGCGATCGAAATTTGTCGAAACTTCCGAAACTTCGCATGCTAAATTGCATATTAGTAGTTTATCGCGTATCGTCGAGTTACACGTGTTACGCGATTATCGATATCGAACCTGTCGATCGATAGAAAGGCGTACGCTCGCGCAAGAAGCATGCATTGCTACTGTTGCCATAAGTTACGCCTCGTCGGGCCGTTCAGCGCCGAAAGGATTAAAGGATCCCGGCCGTCGTATGTGTGTGTGTGTGTGTGTGTGTGTGCGCGCGCGCGCGCGACTTGTTTTGTAACTATTAATAGAAGATAAAAGTCCCGAGAGAGGAATGACGCGCGTAGGAATTTATTACGCGCGCTTTCTGCGTTCCGACGATTTAGCGGGCGGCGGCGATTTAACGGACCGTACGATTTTATTATTTTACAATATTATGCGGCTCTCCACATACAAACACATTGATCGTTATCGTGGCATTAATTCGTGACTCGGATGACGAGCGATCCTCCGCAATTCTTGCAATCGTTTGACGATGTCGAACGATTATTACATGGTGATGACGCTATCTCTGTGCCTATAGACTGCCTCTCAATGTTCCGCAGATTTATCGGGATCGTATCAACGGCAATAACAACTGGTTTGCAGGTTTCTACACACACGTTCTAACACATTTATATACATCGTGAAAAAACGTTACCGTGGTATTTCCGTGAAAATTGAAATACCGCGAAAGATCAATCAGATTTCAACTGAATGCTACTTGGAGGATAATGGTGTGGGGATAAATGACGTAATTTGTAACAAAATTATAGCATACGCGTGTCAATAATGCCTACATTCAGAAAAATTAACATAATAGTAGCGATTGTATTAGGCGATTAAATAAGTTTTATATCGTTGTGTACGATTAAGCTGTTTTATAGCTGCAATAACTATAAAATAATTTACTCAACCATATTATATATGTGTATACATTAATTCTACGTATATAAAACTCTATAATTGTCACCTGTATAATTGCTACCGCATCTTTATCCGAGTGTTATGTTTGTAATAGCAGTCTTGGAATAGCAATTGGGATTTGTTTCGAGAATGAGTTTGTTTGAGTTTGTTTATAATTTAAAATATAGCTTAATTTCGTCGTGAAACTATCGAAAGAATAATTTTGCGTGATCACAACCTCTCCATTAATTTTCAAATTAATTCCCTCAAATTTAATTGGAAATAAGTTTCCATTCGAAAAACGAGAAATTAAACTATATTTAAAATTATAAATCGTGTTCAGAGTGGAAAATTATATTTAATGGAAACTTTTTTTCCATCAAATTTGAGAGAATTAATTTGAAAATTAATGAGGCTTGACACTTCGAAATCCCTACGGTACTGTACAGTACAATAAATTCTAGGCATACCTAGGGGGCTCCATCTAATTCCAAGGTTCGCCTTCGAACGAACCCCTTTGTCGATTACGACGCGCATGCCGTGCATCACGCGATACGCGTGTCGCACGCGAATACGCGTGGAATGAAAAAAATATGAAGGTCGTTCGCAGGAATTCCGTCGGTGCAATGACACTCCATTTACAGATGTCCACTTGGTCGGGATGGATAGTCTCGCTTCACGATTTCTTGCGAATCGCGAGAATTCTACGGCATGCGTCACGCGCTTTACTAGCGACCAGCAGAATAACAAAGCGATACTTGAAAATCGGAGCCGCACAAGTGGGGAAATCTTTGAAAAATAAAAGACACAGTCGAAAGTATTTCGTGAAATAAATTCAACGACTCGTTCGTAAATTTTACCTACACCATTTGATTTTAAATATTGACATTTTTCTTCAGGAGGACCTGCACACGTCGTCACTCGCAATAATTTTTGACGGTATTTTATTTTTGACAAACTTATAATTACCAC
>NW_017305800.1:3507436-3513094 GCF_001594115.1 Trachymyrmex septentrionalis | reverse complement strand
TTTCTTCAGGAGGACCTGCACACGTCGTCACTCGCAATAATTTTTGACAAACTTATAATTACCATGAGAACGTTACTCGTCGCCGTCAAGCAGAGCAAAGAGCGTCAGCTGGTTGCCGTCGCGGTGTTGCGAAAGCTCTACGCGGAAAACGGAATTTGCGACGAGAGAGCATTCTCTGCGCCGTGCACCGAATCGATTGTATAACGTTAAATCAACTCGTGTCGGAAACCCACGGAATTCGTGGCGCGCTTCTTCCGGCGCGTGCGTTGTCTATCGCATATTTTCGCCGTACTGAAAGTCGTTACGAGTCGGCATTTCTTTTCCGCCGAAGAGACGCGCCGACGGCGGCGATTTATTTATGATACTCTGGGATGATACGTGCCTTTTTTTTTTTATCAAATAAAAACAATTTTGATAAAATCTTTCGGATTTGGAAAGGGAGTGATCCCCGTTTACACGAAAAACTCAGGTAATTTGTGACGTCATAACTCAGTTGAATGCACGTCTCTTCTCATTTTGGCAACCGAGATTCAACAGAGCTTTTACTAGAGATGCGCCGGATATCCGGAAAGTATCCAGTATCCGATACTTTTTTTTTACTATCCTACCGGATATCATTAATATCCGGTTGAAATTTGATATCATTAAATTGTTGATTTTTTTTCTTATATGGCTAGAAATAAGTATGTATATTCATGCTATAATATCTTATTCATCGTTGCAAAATTACAATCCTTTTCTATATAAGCTTTTTTTTTTAGAAGATACTTTCTCGGAATCCGATCGGATATCCGATGTCCGGTATCCGGTAATTTTACGATCCGGTGCAGCCCTAGGTTTTTTTACCTGCATTTTGCATACCCGAGATCGCATACTTTATCGAGTCCTGTTAACTTACGTTAAAAATGAAGTTGCAAACCTGCGTTATGCGATAATTTTGCCATCAAAGTGAGCAAGCGAGTAAAGTGACATCATTATCTAAATATAAAATATACAACTTTGGATCTGAAGTATCACTTGTATGAAAATAGAAAGCGAACTAATGCCTATTGCTCGTTTCCACCAATGACAGTTCAATTTTAATCTCAATTTCACTCACTCTTCATCTTTTCCTAGTTATAAGAATGAAAAAAGAAATGAATAATAAGTTGAACCGAGATTAAATTTAATCTGCATTGCTAGAAACGGACATACGAGTCTTAATACGAGTTTCTGGTTCCGGGAAAGTCTTATCGAAGAAAGAAACAAGACAGAGAGTTAATCCGCGAACGATAAGATCGAATTTTCGCGAAGAAATTAGCATATGTCGTGTATTGCTGCAATTTCAATTGGCATTTAGCATGTTAGAGCGTTACCCAACTTTGTTCGTAACAAAAAGTTTGATGCGTTTCAGCGATACATTTCGAATCTCCACGAATCGCACGCTATCGTTCGACAATCCGTCTCTCCCTCGAATCCCGCGAGCAATTCTTCAACTTCCTCGTACTACCGACGCCACTGTGTGCGCCGGAGCGCTCTTGCAAAATTATCGAACGCAGTTTCGATGTGCGTATCTCGAACGAGTGTGCGAGAACGAGAGATAAGGCAGATGGAGGAGGGAGAGGAGGGCGGGGGGGGGAGGAAAAAGGGGGGGGGAAAGAGAAGAAATCAGGAGGGGAGGGGTCCCTCCGCGAGTGTGACGTTCGGTGAATCGGTGAAAAAAAAAGAGAGAGATGCACCGTCGTCGTTATGCGTGTACGTATCCCTCACACATTCCACTACGCGTATGCACGCGGCCCTGTTTGTATAGGGTTAAAGAATTGGTCAAAGAAAGAGAGGAAGACAGAAAGAGGAACGGGTGGGCGCGGGATCGTGGAATAGTACGACGCGGGGGGAGGATTAAGTAATACGAGCGAGCGAGCGAGCGAGAGAGAGAGAGAGAGAGAGAGAGAGAGAGAGAGAGGAAAAAATATGCCTTGAGGGGGAGGGCGGAGAAAGAGAGAGAGAGGTTGCGTGTTTGCGGATAAGGAGAGCGAGCGAGTAAACGGTCGGACTGTCGCGGGGCGAGTCGAGGAGTCAAAGATATAGAGGCGAAGTGCGGAGGGGGTTGAAGCTAGAGTGAGAGGGGGGGGAGACAGCTGTCAGTGGGAGAAGGACGTGCATCGGCGGGAGAGAGAGAGAGAGAGAGAGAGAGATGTCGAACGGCCGCGACGCGCGCGAGAGTAGGACGGAGGAAAAGAGTGGTTAGGCGGCGCCTGGTATGTGGCGCCTTCACTGGCGTCGGGCCATCTTTTATTCTGCCATTACAAAGCGTCAACACGTATCTCCCCATGCGCGTCCGCTTGTGTGTGTTATACTGGTTATACACGCACACGCCACATGGCGACCATGCGTAACGCTTGCGTTATGTACCCGCGTTTTACGGCGTATCTCCTTACGGACGCATTGTTTGCGGACAATGACAAGGAAGGCCTACGACGATGACGATCCCAAGGTTCTTGTTACCGGCCTTTTTTAGAATCGTCTAGGAAGCCCTCTCGATCTCTCTTTTTTTCCATACCTTTTTTTTCCATCGTATCTCTTTCTCTTTTCTATCTTGGGATCTTCCAACACGTGTCCTGCGTTATGGACACTCGCTCTTCAGAAGAGCTCTCTCGGCGACCCTTTGAAAGGGTCGTGACTATGATCTCGGGATATACCCGATTCTTTTTACGAGCATCGATGCTGCCGAGTTCTGCGCTAGTTTGTGCACTTTTTTCTGCCTTCCCACGTCCCGATTTTTTTTATGATTGAGTTTTTTCTTCTTTTTTTTTCTGTATACGCCTCACGTACATCCTCTCACATCGTAGCCTTGTATATCTACATACATATGTTCAACAGAGGACCACCGAAGGTTCCTTTCTTTCTTTCATAAACTGTTTGTCGGCTGGAATTTTCTTCTCCGTCTTATCTTGTAATACCTATTTATAATATGATGTAATCGTTGTTGAATTTTTTTAAATATTTGTACACCGATACTAATAATAATGTTCGTATGATAGATGTTTACATATTCAAGTCGAGCAATCAACTCAATATACATAAGCAATATATAATTTCTTGAAAATTATATATCGCTTATGTATATTGAGTTGATTATGTATATTACGTTGTTTGTTAGTCTTGAAAAAAGTGATTATTAATTTTCGGTTACGGTAACGAGTTATTTGGAACTGAAAAAAAAACACGGCTGTGCACAATTTTGCTAAAGTACCAAGAAATTCAGTTATAGATACAAATTTGAAAATAATCTTGTTAAATAGAATGTACGCTTAAACGTTGATGACAATGTTGTTGCAGATAGTTTTAATATTCTAGTCATCAGTTTGCGTTCTACATAATTATTTTGATAGTTTAAATACAATTATTTTTAAATAATTTTTAATCTGTATCTCTAGTTAAATTTTTAGATACTTAAAAACCGTTTTTTCCACACTCAGAAAAATATATACTGTACGTAAGTTACGTAAGTAATAATTACTTGTTTCGAGTATTTCAAAAGTTTATACATCCGTAAATCTGTTATAAGCTTATCACAAGTATTAAATTTATTCGAAATATATTTTAAATCTTAGTAAATTTAATACTTCAATCAAAATGATTAAATTAAAACAAATTGATTCGCTTATTATATAAAGTTTCTTCGACTAGTTTTATAATATTCTTATAAGAATGCCTCTAAAATTTGTAATAATTATATTAAAAAAAAAAAGAAAAAGAACATTTTTTGTTAAAGATAACCATTGCTTTAAAAAGTAAGTTGAGTCACTTTTCTTAGCAGTGGAATGCTATTTTTCTGTGTATTGCAGGGTTTTTTTTCCTATAAATTGTAGAAACAAAACTTGAAACCTTTCTTTATCAATCACGCCGTAAGGCGAAGGTTTACTTACACTGTACTTGAAACGGAAGATTTCGAGCTTAGATACGGCTTTCGTAGCTGTAAATGAGGGTGTAATATCGATCCTCCTCAAAGTTCTCCGCGATGCATCGAGACTTTAGTCTATTAAAGTCTTGGCGGTGCATCGCGTCGGGTTGCGGGTGGGTGCAGTGGTACGATGTCGATAAGGGCCAACGAAAATATAAGCGTTGCCAAGTGTCCTTTTGATCGAGCATTGCCGCCGCTGCCGTGCGCTCGCGCGTAATAGAAGCGAGGAGTTCTTTTTTTAGACCCTCGTGCCGCGGCCGACACTCTTCGCTTGCAGGAGAACCGAAATAAATCGAACGATTTTATTGCGATACTATTCGCGGCGCGTCCGCCTACTTGTTTCACAATGCCTGATGTGTCCCGATATATACATGTATACACACACACACACACACACACACACACACATATATATATATATATATAATAAGAAAATATATGTACAATATATAATATCTCTTTTCCTCTCTCGCATTTTATTTAGATTCCGTACGTGCACAACACGCGCCGCATTCTCTGCGGTGCTGCCAGGCAGGCGCCAATAATATTCCCGCTGTACCGTTCTCTAATATGACACGCACTTAAGCAAACACCCGATGATTTTATGCCTTCGCTTACTATATGCGCGCATACGTACACTACGCACGTACGTACGCACAGCGCGTACGCATTTCATACGCGTCCCGAGTATATCCTCCGCACGTATACGCGGTGTCGTTTATCCGCAGTCCTATTTCGTCGACGATACATATCTTTGTTTCAAGTGGATTGAAATCGCTCAAAATGGATTTCTTCTCTCACGAGGAATGTTGGAAGGAAGTCAAGCGATTCGTTCAACTTGATGTTTGAATTAGAACCCCGCTGATTGCTTGACATTTAATGAGTTTGAAGGAGACACCCTATACGCGCGCGCCTATACACGCTATGCGCGGTGTAATTTTGCAAGTCTGCGTGGGAGTCACTCGGGGAAGATGCAATTCTTAAACACGAGCTTTATCCGTTGGATTCTATCTCTTGCCTATTCAGCGACGCGCGGTGTGGCGACACTCTGACGCGATCAAAGTTTTCATAAATACAATCGCCGCGCGCTGCTTCGATTATCTATTTATACACGCGCCGTTCTTTGTCTCCTATTAAATAACTTACAACGGCACATCTATTTCATCTCATTTGTAAACTCGCGATCATTATTATATCACTTTGTTACTCGGCAATCATAATCTATTTTCTTTTCATATACGGCGTATATGTCGCCGCGGAGTTACTCCTGTCACAGAGATGAGATATTCGTCTTCTCAGAATGCACGTGGCGATATTATTCCGCCGATATTTATGCCACGCGTGTCAGGTTTGCGTGCGGGGCTGGAACTTGCCGACGACGATGACGATGGTGACGGCGACGTAATGCATTCAGAAGCGGACGGGCGGCGCGACGCAGGAAGCGAGCGGTTTATGGCTTTGTCGTCGTCGTCGCCGTCGCCGTCGCCGTCGCTGTCGCCGCCGCCGTCGCCGCCGTCGTCTCATCGTACGCGACGCGTGCGATTTTTTTTTGAACGCTCGTTCGCGGGACCCAACTCGAGTCGTCATGGATAGAATCCCACGTGAAAGTCAAACCGCGTTGCGCCTCGCCGGCGCGACGCGGACGATCCTTTCCCGCTAGTCTCGTTTAAAAGGCGTCTGTCCTCGACTTGGCGACTCGCTGACGCGGTCATCCG
>NW_017305800.1:3506968-3507336 GCF_001594115.1 Trachymyrmex septentrionalis | reverse complement strand
GCGCGCCCCCCCCCCGCCGATATCGTCGCGCCGTTTCGATTGACAAGGGAGAGTTTCCCACCCACGTATACCTGTATTCTCACGTGAGTTTTTTTTATCGATTCCGTCTGAGTGCGCGGTTATGAGCACCTATTTGGATATCTATCGCCGCTGCTGGATATCCAGCGTCGAAATATTTTAGTGTAGAAAGAACATCGAGAGTTCTTACTTCTTACCTCTCTCATTGTATTCTGATATATTTAAAATTACGCGCGAAAATACTTATTATTTTTTCAGAAAATTAACCCTCCTCAGAT
Source organism: Trachymyrmex septentrionalis (assembly GCF_001594115.1). Classification (NCBI taxonomy): domain Eukaryota; kingdom Metazoa; phylum Arthropoda; class Insecta; order Hymenoptera; family Formicidae; genus Trachymyrmex; species Trachymyrmex septentrionalis. Next base: position 3,507,040 of record NW_017305800.1, on the reverse strand, counting down.
CACATTGAAGAAAGAGTTTGATAATAGTTATCAAGTTAATAGTTAGTTTGGTTAATATATATATATATATAT
>NW_017305800.1:3504699-3506841 GCF_001594115.1 Trachymyrmex septentrionalis | reverse complement strand
ATATATATAAGAAAGAAGAATTTTACTTTCCTAAATATTTAGGAAAGTAAAATTATTCTTGGTCGTATTAATCAAATATTTAATTAGCACTGTTTTACCAAACACTTGGTAGCTATTACCAAACTCTTTTATTCGGTGCACGTAAGAATTTGAAGGCGATTTTTCAACTTTGAATTATGACTTTTTTGTCGATTTCTGTCTCAAATTCCGACACGTGCAAAATAAATGTTTCGTGTCGTATGAATTGTACAATTGCATTTATAAACGTTGAGAAAGTATCCCAGAATTTTTTCAGATCCCAAAAATCTTTTGAAAAATACAACTGTATTTCAGCGATCCGGATGGTCTGATTGTAAGTGGTGAGAGTCAGAGTGGTCTGCAGAGGATTATAATATCATTAACAATATTCTTGCAGTCGCAATATTGGATGGATGGTAAAATAATGCTTGTGGGTGTGTGTGTGTGTGTGTATGTGTGTAAATAAGGAAACTTCAACGGTATTTATATCTACGAAGCAATGATAAAATACGCGATTACGGTCTCTCCATTATTTTGCTAATCGACGAAAACACATGCACGCTGTTTTCCATTGAATTTCAAGGGACAAACGTGTTTCCTAGCGCGATCGCAATCTCCTTCGCGAGGTCGCGTAATAAATTTCGATCGCGTTGCTTTCGCGAGGTCAGTTCTTGACGGTACTTTCCGTGACCAGGTCGGCACATATTACACAAATTACGCAACTTCGACGTTTCAAGTTTTAATGCATCTGGATACGAACTCGCGTAAACGCGCTCGCGAGAAAGCAATCTTCGAGATTCGTGGACTCGACGAAATTGTATACCAATTTCTCCGGGAAAAAGTAACGTGAACGTCGTCGTCGTCGTCGTGAAAAGGATCGCCACGGATGATATATCTTCATTGATCTTTGTGAAATCGCACGTCTCTCCCTCAAGGTAAGCCGGTAGCGATCTTTCCGCACGTCTTACAATTAGTCCTACAGTCATCATCTCCTCAGTTTCTCCTCGTTTCCGATTACATGTGCGAGGTTGAAAACGATTCCTTCGTGCGCACTTCTAGTCCGCTCCGTCTCTCGGTCTCGATCTGTCAAGCCCAAGAAAGCACAAAGGTTCGAGATCCAGCTGACGGACATTCACGATAGATAATTATCATTTCTAATCGTGTATTTAGCATGCATTTATTAACGCGTATTCCAAGTTTTTCTGTCGCAACACAATAAGACAGACGGCCTCCGTGCGATAATTCGTATACATATCTCGACGTATTTATCTAAGCATACTTAACTTAGCGCCACTGGTTATGTAAATATTTGCGAGTTGCGATATTTAGATGATAGAATTATATTGCGTGTTTAATTAGTGAAAATCCAAAATCCTTTATTCTCTTAGGGTAGAACTGCGCGATGTGTCAGATTTAATATTCAATTTCGAAAAAAAAAAAAAAAAAAAGAAAAAAGATAAGAATATGCGCGGAAAGAGCAATTTTTGATTAAAATATTACAAAATTTAAATAGTTCTGAAAATAATTTTGTTCGACCATCAAAATAATTATGTAGGAAATTCAAGCGTGGCGAGCGAAAAAAATTTTGACATTCTAGCACAATCAATTTAAACGTCCTACGTAATTATTTTGATAACCCGACAAAATTTTTTTATGTACTTGAGCGAAATGTGCGAGAGCTCCCCTCGTGAGGTTTCTTTATTCTGAAACTCGACGGAGGATTATCTTTTTCAGGATAGGAGCGTTAAAGCCGATTCTCGAAGTGGAATTCTATTTTTACAGTGATATAGAATTTACAAATAAATGATAAGTGAGGGAGGAGATAAAGATATTTCTTTCTTCGATATCAGTACTCATCCCTCCTACGGGACTTCCCTGTAATCTGGCCTCGTCGCCTACAGAATTGGGCGTCTGAGAGCCTCGTCCTGGGCGGCGCGGCGATTCGGCGGCCTTCAAAATAAACTGAAATTCCGAGTCTCTCGGTACACAACACAGGCGCCACTGACACGCTACGTTCATCTTATCGCGGGCAAACACCGCTCGGCTAAACTCGTAGTTTCCTATCGTTCGCTCTCGTCTATCAAATTAGACACACATACACACACACACACTACACACAAAAAA
>NW_017305800.1:3474207-3504433 GCF_001594115.1 Trachymyrmex septentrionalis | reverse complement strand
GCTCTCGTCTATCAAATTAGACACACATACACACACACACACACACACTTCACACAAAAAAAACACACACACACGGGGCACATGCGTGCAATCGTACATGTGAGTATATGCATATAATACGGCAGTGTACGTATCGTGCGTATATACAGGGTGTCCTTCCTTCGTAGTCGCACCCACCGAATCGTCTCGTCTCGCGTCACGGTATCTGATACGGAAGCGGATACAGCGGCTATTTTTAGCGAACACTGTATTTCCTGCGGGAACAAAAATAGACGAGGGTCTATTGCGCGTAAGAAGTAAAAAGTGCATCGCGCCGCTTTAACGGATTAGATTCATTTGCCGGTCAAATCGATTCTTAGCCTTTAATGAATATACTATACGACACGCTGCATATGCAATGGGATAATAAATAAGGACTGTCGTTGAGAGATAAAGACGCGCGTAAAAACGTATTTGCTCTAGTCTGGTGAATTGAATTAGAATATTCATAAACGGTCTATACGTTATGTTATCTTTCTTAGCCGCGAATGTATATACATTGAAATACAAGAGGTACGTTCTTGATAGATGAATATAATCTGTGATCATAAATTCGATTAAAACACACTACATTATTAATATATTCTTAAATATTTTTCCTTTTTTCAATATATAATAAGCTTTGAAAGTAGGTTACACGTAAATTGCAGTAAACTATTATATGTTCTTACAATAAACATAAAAAGTCTCGAGATTAAGTAATAATTATTTGTTCTAATTATAAAAAATGCACTCAAAAATATTATTAACCTTCTCCGCTCATTCCTGTGGAACATTCCTCGATCGGTTTTCACGCTCCAATATTGTAGTAGTTACATTTATTTAAATTGTAAACACGTGCTAAAACTATCCGAGATGAATTTATATTCACCGTGTTATATTGATCTTAAATAAATTGCAAACGAGCTAGCGAGCGCTTTTAACGTAGCAAAATAGCGCGAGGTAAACGAACGCTTTACATTGTCCTCGGCAAAGTGGGACTTGGCGGTTATACGGTACGTCCGCGACGGAGGTGAGGAATTTGGCAAGTACGTCCCTGCTAGCGAGAGAATTGTGGGTTACAGGCTGGAGTTGCGCGACACGCACACGCGTACGTACGTACGTGAAAAGGCGGCCGCGATGGCTGGCTTTCTTGCTACGCGAGCGTACGCGAGAGTACGCGAGAGCGCGTGTCGTTAGGTATGCAACGCGCACCTATACGGCGCTACGGCGCACGGTCGTAGAAAGGCCGTTTGAAGGACAAGGGTCACGTCTCTCCGCGCGAGCGCCGAGATATATATATATATATATATTATACATATATACACACACACACACATATATACATATGTATATACGGCATACGCGACACACGGCCGCTGCCTTTACTACCTTTACCGTATAGCCGTCGACCCCGACGCGTGCGCTCGTCCCTCGCTGGCCGGCACGCGTGCACGCGTACTCTCGCGTACGAGATGAACCGCGAAATTCTTTTCTTCTTTTTCGAATAGATAGAGATAGGCGTAGATACGCGAGAATCAGGGTCAAGATTAGAAAGATCCAGCGAGCGGATTTACGCCCGTTTCTACCAATGAGGTTAAATTTTTATCTCAACCTGGTCCTACTCCTTCATCCTTCTTTTCTAATTCGTAGAATTAGAAAAGGATGAGAGTTAGTTAAGCCGAGATTAAAATGAAATTACATTCGTAAGAAATTACCGGGCATTAACCGATGGAAAGAGATGGACGAGAAAGAAAAGTAGTAGACGAACGATTCAATTGGAAATATGTTATGTATGAAACGATTCAATTGCAGAGATTAACGCGCGAGATTAGTGAAGAAGATGCGAAAGGCGAGGAAGATGTTTTGTCACGCGATTTGCGTCACCATTTTTTTTTTTCCCCCCCCCGCAACTTTCAAGAGGTCTCGGTTGTATGATTTATTTCCGATAAACAAACGCGTGATAAAAATAATTAAAATACGATGCTTTAAATTTTTATACGTCTACGTTTCTAAGCTGTTTATACGACTCTTTTTATGTGAGAGATATTTTACATCGTATATCACGTAATCCGCAAGTTTTTCATCGCGACGAATGAAAGATGGGAATCTTACAACTCTTTAAAGTACTTTTCCTACGTTCCATATATTCTCTCAGCTTTGTACCGACTTATCTTTTTACGCGCAAGATTTTCGATTACGCGGGGAACAACGTGATCGTCATCGTGCATGTGCACCTACGTTACGTACGCAGTTACTTGGCCGGCCATGCCAAGGTTGGGAATCTTATCTAAGCTTCAGGGTGTTTGACCCAAGTGGGAAAACACATTGGCACTCTGGTGGCTTTGCATCGGCCGTTTGCGATCTGCTTAAAGCGCTGTTCACAATTGGCTTTCGTTATCGACCGAAGCGACACGAAACGCGGACACGACGACGGTCGCGCAGATAGAATCGCGCTGATGTTAACTCTTCTAAAACAAATGCACGGATTGTAAAGCCACAGCGGTTCTCCCCTCCCCTCTCCCCCCCCCCCGTCTACCTCGTTTCCTCCTCGCCCGAACGCAAATCGAATTCGCGCGCGCATGAAAGCAGGCAAATATAAATCTCGCTGGATTAATTTATACGATCGTAAAATATCAGGCCGATCAGAACAACACCTCCCTCCGGCAAGCCGCGTACGCAAGTCGCGTCGGGGGCGAAATGGAAGGCCCGCCGGGCATTATTCTTGCCAGATCGCGATGGCGTGGCGTGGCGCGTCGATAAGTAATTGCATCCAATCTTCCTGAAATTCGCTTTCGGCCCGTCCCCGCTTCTTCTTCCGCGTCTCCTTCTCTCGCTCGCCCCCGAAATTTATTATCGGGATGGCCGCGCTCGCGCGCTCCCGATGATTTATTACGAACGCTCCCGCGAGCGCTTCTTTTTCCAGCGTCCGATTTTATTCGCGTGCGCCGCGACACTGGACAAGTGCGAGCCGTAATCTCGCGGAAACGATACTTGCTTTTTTTTCTAGAATTAATACGTAACAAATGGAAACTTTGCGCGAACTTGATAATAATCATAAATAATTGACCGGTCGATTTCTGTAATGAACGATTCAGCTGGCTTCTGTTGGTGGACGATCTCAATTACGTTTTTCGACAGTGGAAAAAAAAATCGGGTTGCATCAATCGAGATTCTGTTTAAAAATGAATAAATCAGAATCTTCTTGATTGCATCCATTATAATTTTTAGTTGAGACAACCAGAAATTTGTCTCAGTGCGCACGTAGGTATAAACCTTTTTTCTATCTTCCTTCTCCCTCTTTCGCGATCGCGACTTTGTCGCGATATTTAAAGCCCGCTCTACAATTGCGTAAACGTAATTGTAAGTGATTATAATTGACCAATTCAGAGTCGAATACGAGGAGAGTGTTCGACCTTGCGATTGTTCAATTTTTACAATTACAATCACAACTACGCTCACTGAATTACAGGATAAGTTTAATATCCACGAATTACGAATTTAGTTACATCATTTTTATGCCTGATCTTACAAGATGTACATGTACGGCGTCGTTCTGTGCGTCAAAGCGGCGATGGGGCGGTAGCAAGCACAGCAGCAGAACCAACTTCAGCAGCGATGGTATCGCATTCCAAACGAGACTCCAGACACTTTAGCCGACGCTGTCGCGTGTCTCGGGACGGCGAGCGTTATTTTTCTCCCATCCGTGTTTACACACGCTCCCGTGCAAACACCTTGCGTATCGCTCCGCGTGGCGATTGGTATGCGACTGGGAAGGTCGACACTCGAGATCTGCGTACGCTGCAAACGATAAATATCTGCGCGACCAACTCCCAAGTTGGCCATTGGACGGATCCTCTCCGATCGCGAAGTTAGCGCGCCGTTCAATAAAAAAATATAATGACAGTTCCAGTAACACTCTTTTCATAGTTCCACAGTTCCTTGTATTGTAAAGTAAAAAAAATCAGTGAAAAATGTAAAAAAAAGCCGATCGGAGCCTACATCGGCTATTCGGATGCACAACAATTCTTTATTTTTCGTGCGAATGTGACAAAACGAATAAAATGTACGTTTCAATTCGGATATCGATATAAAATATAAATCGGAATTACATAATTAAAAATTCCAAGTCGGTGATTCCCGACAATTAGTTCGCTCTTCTTTATCCAAATGCCAAATTAGCTATGTAATGAATAGCCCAATGACATACGCACATACACACGTTACATTCACATGAAAAATGAAGAATTTTTGTACATCCGAATAGCTGATGTAGGCTCTGATCGGCTTTTTCTCACTGATAGATTCTTTCGAGCCTCATTACATATATTTCGCAATGTAGAAGACATCACTCGGCAAAGAAGTGTTGTGCTAGTAATTCATCGTAATTCCTGCGAACATTTCTCGTTAATTTTAGCAGAATTCTATATTCTGCATTTCAACAGAGTTGCGGCGTTACTTACTTTCCCAATTTTGATTTTTTTTATACTAAAAATAATATTTTCATAGTAAAAAAATTGCGAAACTCTTGTAATTTTTAAAAAAGTACTATACAACTCTATGAAAAGCGCTACTGGAACTGTCATTATTTTTTTCCGTTTATTAATTTGACAAACTGGAAGTTATCCGCACTGCAAAGTTATCCGGCAGTGCAAAGGACGGCGGGATAATTCTCGTGGCGCGACGCGGTCGCCGGTACCGATTCATTGAGAGGTTTTTCTTAGCCGAGCTGAAATCCTTGAAAACGTGAACGATTACGAAAATAAAAGACTACGCGGACGTACGTCGCGACGTGAAATAATACGTCTGTCTCTCTCTCCCTCTTCCTCTCTATCTCGGATATAGAGAAATGAGGACACTTAAGAGCCGCGGCAAGCTGCAGTCAATTCCGTAATTGCTTCTTTATCGTGATCTTCAGAGAACCGACAGAATTGCTTTATTACAGGGCTTTCGGTCTGCTTCCAATTTTCCGAGCCACATACGCCGCCCGCCGCGCGTCTCTGCGTGGCCCACATTTAGTGACTGCGTTTATTGTATCGCGCGCGCGCGCGCGGGACGCACCTCGCGATTCTCGCTAACTCGTCCGCTCGTTTCCTCTCCGTGGCATTTATCCCCATGATTGATCCCCTCCCACGATAGAAACGCGATCGTCGGATCGAGAAGCGCTCTTACTCCAGCAGATCCGAGAATTCCGACGGCAAAATGACGGATTTAATGCGCTCGCTGTACCTATTAAATTAAATTGTCCGTTTCCGTACGCTTGAAACTCGCGAAATCTCCACGTTAAATCACTTGGAACCTCGAAATACAATCTCTCGGTCTGCACCTCAAGTGCCTCGATGCGAGAGAAGAAAGCGAGTAGATCTGCTTTTTGCCGCTGTCTGTGAACTACACTGAAACCTTTTTATTTTGTTTTCGTCAAACTAAATTATATATCAAATAGATATATAATTTATTGTTTATTTATTTTTCAGTAGATTCAATCGGAAAGGTGCTAGTCAAACATTTGTTAAATGTATCAAACATTCCAGTCGAGATAACCAAAAATTCAATTATGGTTGATATGATCAAAATTCGTTTTGTAATTTGTTTGTACAATACTTCTTGCTAATTACCAGAATATTTTTCTCAGTGTGATAGATTCAGAAATGTACACATCAGACACTTACACGATGCGTGTGCTTTCCTTCATGCGTTTTAATAGATTATTCAAAATTCTTTGTTCTGTGTGATGTAATTGTAATGATTTAATTAAAACGCAAGAAATCCAGCAGGAAAATGCATCATATGACCGCAACCTTTACAGTTAATCTATGAAACATTCTAGTCGAGATAACCAGAAATTCAATTACGATAACTAGAACTCTGATTGATACGATTAGAATTTTTTGTTTGTACTTCTTGATACAATCAAAACATTTTGTTCGATGCAACAAGTGTACTCTAGTTCAGTCACAAGGAACAGATCTCTCTTCTCGTACGCGAAATCCCCTAAATATCCAGAGGATTTCCAGTAACGGCAGTCGCCTCTCGAGACACCCTGTATATCCGGCGTATCTACCTCGCGGTTGATTTCGCGCTTCTGGTCCGCGATGCGATAACTCGATGGAGAATAAAACGCACAACGCGACGGCGGCAGCCAGAAACTGTTGAAAGACCGCAGACGATCGCAGATAAACATGAAAATTCGACGGCGACGACGACGACGACGACGACGACGACGACGACGACGACGACGACGGTGGCGACGGCGGGCGACGCGACAGGCGTCCTTGCTCCAACCACTCGCGCTACTACCGATGACGTAATCGTCGCGATACCCCGCAATCTTGGCGCCGCGGTAAACTCGTAATATCTATTTTTATCTGTGGTGGAAGCAAGGAGCTCCCCGATTCCCCGCCGCCGTCGCCCGCTTGCGTCCCATCTTTCTCTTTCCCGTACGTAACGCTGCTCTACGACACACACGCCAGCTCGTCGTAGAACCGTGAGAAGAGAGAGAGAGAGAGAGAGAGAGAGAGAGAGAGAGAGAGCCGGGCCAAGCCGAGCCAAGCCTCGAGATGTCCGAGCGGGATCTCGGAAATCGAATGATGTTTATTGCAGTCGCGATAAGGCTGTTTTCGGTCGCATCGCGCATTTTCGTGCCATAGCTTCCGATCTGACGAATTTCTGAGTCTTCTTGTTGTTCCTTTGGCTTCCGGGACTCTGTTACACTCGTCGATCGCGTTACCGATCATCGGCAAGAAATCGCAAACGTGGGAGATCATCTTCAACGGCTGCGCGCTAGGTGACGCAAAATTGTTCGTTCGAAATCACGTCGGAATCGCGGAGCGGAAGGGTAAAAAAAAAAATTAAGCAAAGGATTTTAGCATTGAAATATATAATTGATGTTAACTTTTGTATAATTGTGATGAATAAAGTTTACCATCTAGATTTATTTATTAAAAACTCTTCAAAAAGTTTAAATTATTTATTTATTAATGTGATAAACGTGATAATAAAACATGATAAAAATAACTAAAATTAGATATCCTTTGAGTAAGAATTTAAAATTAATCGTCTAACATTCTACACACAAGAAATTGTATTATTCAACGTGAATTGAAAATCATCTCATATGTTTATTATATGAAATAATTATAACGAAAGCTTTCACTGACATCATAATTTGTAATGGCTTTTCCATTCTGAACTTAAAAATGGATCTTAATTTATATTTTATTTACATGTAACGTGTAATGTTACCTGTAATATGAAAATATAATATTAGATGTTATTAAATGTGAAATAAATAAATGATAAATGTCAAATTGATGAAAGTAAAGATTAAAATAATATTTAATATCAAATCGATAAAAATACAGGGAAGAATTGTTATTATATAAATATTATTATATAAATATTAAATGACCCTCCATAATATTAAATGTTAAATCGATAAGAATAATACTAAGACTGTGTATAACACTATATGCTAAGACGTTAACATCGACGATCGTGTTAACATTAATCCGTGACTGTCTCGTGTCATTGTATTCTGAGCTCGAAACAAATCGGCACTCGATGTTGCACCATCGTCACGGTGCGTCTTCTGTCTTCCTCCGTCTCCGAATTCTTATTTCACTCGGCCGCCACGTCCGGCCTGCGGGATCCTGGCGCCGATCCCAGGCGACGTTGACGCCGTCGGAGACGCTGTAACGATGAAAAGCGTGAGAGACTTGCCGGCGCTCCTTTGTAATCCCGGGTTTCTCCCGGTGTAAACCTCTTTACCGGAAAGGACCACTCGTTAACAAAGAATCCTGAAGAGAAGCGTCTCGTCGGGCCGACATCCGGTAGATAAAATGTTTGGAAAATCGTCCGTTTCAAATATTACTTTCGACAAGATTAGAAAAGAAAGACAACAATGCTCGAACCTTTTACAGTCATATAAGTGTATAATCCGGGTTGTGCTCGATAAAGCATTTTTACTTATTGTAAGACGGGTCATATCTGAAACCTGCCTGTTTCATATCTGAAACGTGCAGCGATTATTATTTACAGACATGACAGAGCAGATAAGAAAAATATTTTTTGAACAGAAGCGATGACAGATAGATTTAATCTTTTTTTTTCTGAGCTGACAATAATAGCGGAAGTCTCGGTATTATTCTTCTTGATTGGATAGAGCTAGAAGACAGAATAGACTAGAAGTGTCCTGCTTCTGCTTATGGCCGATTACACCGCCAGTGTATTGAAAATCTATACGTATATTGTAGATTTTTAGTATTGACGATGTATATTGGAAATTTTTAGAACATGGCTTATTATAATAAATTTGATTGAAACTCATCCAGTACATTTTGGTGCACATTAAGCTATCATACATAGATTGATGCGCGTTTAATTAAATATAGAAATTTGATTGAGTTTTGGTTGAATTTTGATCACGAAATCCTCAATCCAATACGCATTATTGTGCTGTTATTATTTTATAATTCGAATATTTACATTTTATTTTTATACTTAGATTAAATCACGCAAAGGCAGCTTGATAAAAGGCTTGTGAAAGATTACATTCTACTATATATAAAATATATAGAAAAATTCTTATGTCTTTTTTTTACATTTTTTTTTAGTATATAATAATACATTCATACTATCTTGCATTTATTTATCACAATTCGATCGTATTTTAAAAGAAGAAATTTAATTTACTTGATGCAATTGCACCGATAACGATTTTTTAATTTGTAAATGACAAGCACGTATGTATAAAAAAAATACAAGTAGTGTTGAAAAAAAAAACTGAATGTTGTCAAACGATGTACAATCGTTAATTGATGACAAACAATAGCTTAACATATCATATTTTAGATCAATTTCAAATGTCTCTTTTTTTCTTGATTGTTTATAGGTGAGACAGGACAGAGGGAATGGTGTACCTTGGCGTACTGGGAATTGGGCGGCCGAGTTGGTCGTTTGTATCCTGTGGAACCATCGACAGTGAACGTCTTCGACTCTCTTCATGATGGCGACGGTCTCTGTTTAGCGACTCTGGTTGAAAATCACAATGCTCCGCCCGCGGTCCAGCGTACGCGCAGCAAAATCGGCCTTGGTAAGTCCGCGATCTCAGAAATTCTTTTTCAAGATTTGCTTTATTTTACTCTTCGTAGTAAAATTCCAATCTAAAGCATTTAGAGAGTATATAAGACACTTTTAATTGTTTATTGAACAATTTATATTTAAAATAAAAAATATTTTTAAAGAGAATAAAATGTATAGCCACTTGATAGCACTAATTCCTAAAGATCTCAATATATAGATAGATAAGAAAAATCCCATTTTTTTTTTATCGTAGGACTAACGCTCAGTCAGGAAGCGGACGGTGTATGGGCGTACAATCGATCGGAAAGCCCAATCTTCGTGAACTCGCCCACCCTGGACGATCCGGAATCGAGGACGTTACTGGTTTATCGAGTGCCACCGGGTTTCTGTCTCAACATCTTCGACCGCGCCAAGATCATGCAGCTTCCATACGGCGGCGGCGGCGGTCAGGCCGCTGGTTTTACCGCCTCCGGCCCCGTCGACATTAACTCCGTCCGCATCAGCTTCGCCAAAGGCTGGGGACCCAAGTATTCGCGACAGGAAGTCACTTCCTGTCCGTGTTGGCTCGAGGTGCTCCTAGCGCCGTGTAGGTGATCATCCCCAAGACTGGCCAGGCCGAAGAGTATCGTCAAGTCCCGTTTTCAACTCGCGCCTCTTGCTCCTCCTCGTCGTCATCGTCATCGTCGTCGTCGTTGTTCTCGGAGAGGATCGGTGATAATGATGCGACGACCGTGGCCTTTAGCTCCGTCCTAGCGAGAGCTGTGTTAATAATAAATAAAAAAGAACACGTGTGTGTGCGCCGGGGGCGATCCTCAGTGGCGCGTGCCGGGGTCGTCCCAACAACCCCAGCAGTCTTACCAAAGTACACGCCGTTAAAATAATACGTTTAGGAACAACGTTGCGTTCCACTTTCGTCAATAGAATGAGAGACGGGAACGAACGAGATCGTTCGCGAGCGTGTTCATCGAGCGCGTATGAACGGAGAGATTCACATCGAGACTTACATGGGACTTAGGATCATTATGATGCGTGCGTTTGATTCGTAGTTCTTCTTTTTTAATTTTATTCTCTGATTGCTTAGGCGTCGATGCTATTCTCGAGATTCGTGTGAGAATTTCCGACAGAGGAAGCGTAGAGAGTCGGGCTTCCGGTAGGTCTAGTCACTTGCGTTTATGGTCTACGCGCGCTAGCTCGCGAATCGCGCGCGTGGATTCTGAATTCAACATGGCAGGGAAAATTCTTAGTCTCGTAAAGATGAAGCATGATGTAAAGAGTAACATCGACGAAACAGTATGTAGATAGAGAGTATCTATTTCATGATCGCTCTTTGAAAAATATTTTTTGGATAATCGCTTTTGTCAGTTATTTAAAAAAATTCAGAGAACAGCAGGGATTTATTGGCATTTAATAATAAACAAAGAAGATAGTTATCCAATATACATAACACAGAAAATAATTGAATGCCCAGCTGTTCTTTGATAATTTTTGATAAGTTAAAAAGAAACTCATCATGCATTTTTTTGTAAACTCTCTCGTTACATTTCGTAGAACTTATGTTATTGACGAAAAAGATAAATTAACGTTTAAAATTAAACGTTAAAGATTTTGAATTTTGTAAAAATAATCATGCTGTATTAATCATGTTTGATATATACGAGTATATATATATATATATATTTAAATTTTTTAATTGTGCAATTTTCTTTACAAGTTTTTATACAGATTGAAACTTTCTCTAAGATATTATCATTTTAAGAAAGTTAAAAATATACAAAGCGAAACGGAGTCTTATAAGTAACGTAATAATATAAATATAAATTGATGAGTTTTTATATAATGTGAATTAATTTTTATTAATTAAGATATTTATTAATTGATGTATTATTTTAATTTGAGAGAGAGAGAGAAAGAATCGTGGCTGCTACAGTAGCATAAGTTCTATGGCGAGTCCTACGTCGCGAGGGGACCTGTACTGAATCGAATAGTCGCGTGATCGATTTAAAATTGAAAGCGATTGATGTGCCACGAGTCCCGGGTGTATTATCTCCGATCGTCGTTCGGTGCTGTACATACGTATAGTACATGTACATACACTGTGCCTTCCCAGCTTCCCTTCTTGGTGCAGCGCGTACTCTCGGGAAACAAAAGTGCGCCACGTGCCAAGCTCGTTTCGCATGAAAAAAGAAAAAAAATTATGCCTCCTCATTCGGAGCTTTATACTACAGTAATACGATGTACTGTGATAAGAGTTTGACCGCGAGTCTTTTCTTTCTTCCTTTTTTTACGATTGTGAGACAGGAGAGAGAGAGAGAGAGAGAGAGAGAGAGAGAGAGAGAGAGAGAGAGAGAGAACAAGATATGTTCGCATATAACGGTTAATTAACGATTAATTAACGGAAGAAGATAGATTCTGTACATCGGAAATGAGGAATGAAGTATCGCTGATAGTTTCACGAGAATCATCTCTCAGTTTACAATTAGTCCCGCTAGTCGTCGAAACGTTTCGACCGAGATGAAGGATGGCTTCTGTGTTGTTTTTTATTTTCTTCTGGATGTAGCTATGCACGCCTCGCTAACTTCCGACGTACAGAAACTTTACTTGAAGAGGATTATACACGAGACGCATATATACGAACGTTTTTTTTACATACTCTGTAGAATATACGAATGAATTTGAAAGAAAGAAACAGCGTACACGGTGTTCAGAATAATGTGTTTAAGTGCATACGATATAAACGTGTACCAGTCATACGTATTCATTCACGCAACTACACGATACACAATACACATACACGCGTACATGAAACACACATACACAACATATACAATCGACTGATCGACCCGTTATTTTCGACCATTATTTTACTTTCGTACTACCGCTTTTATCGAACGTAAAAGTGGCCGTTACTTTGTAATAACAATTGAACGGATTGAGAGCTACGAGAAACGATATATTGTGATGCGTATACGCCGCTTAAATGTTATATATTGATATGTATACAGAGACGTATACAAAAAGATGTTCATAGGTAGCTAACTGTGTGTGTGTGTGTGTGTTTTGTGTGCGAGAGAGAGAGAGAGAGAGAGAGAGAGAGAGAGAGAGAGAGAGAGAGCGAGCGAGCGAGCGAGCGAGCGACAGTCGGGTTGGATCATCGGCGAAAATAATTGTAACGAGGAATGAGAGGACGTCCGCCGGCAGATTGTTCTCTTTGAACGACTCCGGTTTGCTTTTCGTAGTCTCTTTTCCCGCTGTTCTCCAACACGTTGTTGTGGTCGAGGTCCATCTTTGCCTCTTGTGCCACGATTAAGAACGTACGCACCGCCTTGGAATGCGTTTGAAATGCTGTTACGTGCCTCTATCCGCGCGATGTAAGAGCTGCATTTGACAATTTACGAGACAGACACGTCGTTCGTATCCTCAAGGGAATCCGATTACAAGTAATTTAAGCCTACCGTCTTGAGCTTGAGGTACTAATATTTGTCAGCGACGTTCGTGTCCTTATATTCGTATTATGATATAATGTTATATTTGCAATAATTCGAAAAAAGACGACCAGTATAAATACGATAAGAATAATTTAGAAATAAAAAAAGAACTAATTAATTAACGAAAAATGGAATGTGATGCGAGGAGTCGATTTAACGATAATGAACGTAATTCGTGTCGATTTGCAGATCTACGCCGTGGCGTATATTATGCGTACGCCTACAAAATATATACGTAATGATTCATATTTGTACCTCTTTGTGCTCGTTTTATCGCGCCCAAGCATCCAAAAGAGCCGTCGCGGTCGTCGTACATTAGGAACAAAAAGGAATTTGCGAAGGCGCACTCTAAAATTAATGGTAGGACAGTCCTACGACGTAAATATCGCTGCGGGGACGTTCGGGCGTCTTCTTCCCCTGCGACATGCCTCGTCGCAATAAATGCGAGAGCGATTTCTCCTTCGTCTCGAGAATTTCGAGAGAGAAACGATCGTGTGAAAATGCGAAAAAAAATCGTATAATATAAATCTCTTCTCCTGAAAAAAACTTTGAAGGAGAAGAAACATCTACGCTTGCAGAAAATCCAATAGCAAATTTGCTTTAATAAATCTTTAATGAACTATTATCGGAAAAAGAAGCAAGAAAATAGTTTATCTCATGGTATTCTTTTTTTGTCGAATCTTTTATCTCTCATGTGAATTAAAATTTTGCGGAGTTTCGTTTCTATCTGTTTGGATGATTTTTTTAATAGAACACTATTATTATAATTATATTTTCTATATCGTTGTCAATCTCGTCGACATTCTTCATACTGCTCTACCTTTCGTTTTTTTTTTCGAAACATCTGTAGATACAAAAGTGTTACTTATAGATTGTATCTGTACATAATATAAAGTGCGGAGAAATCTTTCGGGTTTCTTGATAATTTTTCGTGAATTTTTGTAGCGTCATAAAAATGATCGAAAGCACGAGTCTACACTGATCTAAGTGGAAAAGGAGGTTCGGATGTGAATAATGTAATATACATCTTCGATGAAGATTTTTTTTTCAAATAAGAAAGACTAAATACATCTGTTATGTACATTCATAAACTGCGTGAAACGTTTTTGCATTTCGACTGAAACATAGAAAACATAGATTCATCTAATGCATGGATTGTCTTCTTCACTCTACCTCTTCGTTTTGCTTTCTTTTTCCTTTCATATCCTTTGCTTCGCTAGTTTATCCTTTTTTTATAATCCGCTTTTTTGATCTTTTATTCATTTATAATCTTAATATATTATCTTTTATTTACTTGATTCTCGGTGATTATCAATGCGAACTGTTTTGTCTAAAAATAATATTCAAATATATAATATATATATATATATATATATATATATACTTTTTTATTTCCAAATTATATTTTTTATTAATAATTTTTTAACACATCATCCGATGTTTTCTTTTACGTAAAAGTTAATCTGTATGTAATACAGATTAATATCAATTTTATTATTTCACGCTCGCTTAATGAGAGAGATTGTTACGTCGGCAAACTGACGGCTTTTTCTGAAGCGCGTCAAGCAAGACTGAGCTTTCTGATTAAGAATAATTTATTCTTACGCCTATTCGTTGTGAGATTTATCTCAAACGGAACGATTGGCTTTCGCTAATAAAAGAGCCGGCCATTTGTTCGACGAGTTACCGTTTCTCTCGGGCGACGCGACGTGCTGTTATCTAGTAGTAGTAATAACGAGAGAGTAATAACATTAATGTTAACGACCGAACGACAATTAGAGCCGTTTGCTAGCGTCTACTAATTCATAACTGCTATCGGCCGACCACTCCACGTGTCTGTGAGCTAGGTTTAAATAATCTTTAAACCATAGACACACAACATGCAATACGATAGTTCCTCGTTAGCGAGATTAGATGCCTTCGAGTCTTACTTAATTGACGGTTTATCATTAAGATCAGAATTTGATTTCAAAATTTTTTCGTGCGGAGAGAAAAAAAATACTTGACAATAAAATAAAATGAGGTTACCGAAGGAGAGGGGGGAGGCGGAGAGTTTCACAAGAAATATTCGTAGATAGAGATAAAATGGAACGACGAATCAAAGATAAAATTGTGCAAATGAATGATTGAAGGCAGCTGATTTCCCTATAAGGACCCTACGTCTGTGACACATAGTGCCTTTATATAGCCGTTCACTGTTTACATTTAATTAGTGTTTAGAACGAGAGAGACAATTAGCGGTTATCACGCGTATCCGTAAATACTACTGTTACAGATAAGTACTGTAAGCGCTTCATCGGCATCGGTATTACGATATTTCCGTATTTTTGGAAAAGAAAGAAAAGCAAGAGGAAGCCCTCCGTTCAAACGTATCTTTCCTCTTTCCAAACTCATTGATCTTGTCTCCTCTTCATTTGAAATTAACAGTATACACCAAATGGACTGAACTTTGAGTAAAAAGAGCAAGAGAGAAAAGATTTTGAATTTATAAATCTATAGATGAATTTCGACGATTCCTGCCGTGTCCTACGTTCTAGGGTTACACTTTAAGCCCGTTAGAATATAACGAATAAACGAATAGTGCCTTACCACGAGATACTGTGCTTTTTAAAAGTTCAAATAGTCGGGGAGTAGAGAGACACGCTTTAATAATACAAACAACTTAGATTTTCCCAAATCGCGAATACGCGCTTCAAATCGTAGTCTTGCGAAATTAATAAAAATTTGTTCTTAGCCATCGCAGATGATTTATCGATTGTGATCGTCTCTTTAAAGATCGATCGATTTTTAATCGCAAACTTGTCGACAAATTTGGAAACTCAAAGAAAAAAATGATCTAAGAAGTAACATTTCTAATTGTTTGCGTTCGATTGAGAAAAATTCTCGACAAATTATGGATGGTCTCTATAATAATGATATTTTGAAAATACTAGAGAGTCTGGATATGAAAATAAGAAAAATATAAAATCTTTAAATATTAATAATTAATATTGGAATATAAACTCTTTAAACAGTAATTATACAATATATTTTATTTTTAGAACATAATTTTATTAATCGTTCGCTGTAACAGTTTCGAAATTCGTCGATACAAATGTTGGCGTTTATTTTTTTATTTGACTTTCGAATTTGAAATTAAGTCACGACGAGCGCAGACCATTGTTCGCTTTGATATTCACCGATGACATTCACGGATGAAAGAGCTTTCGATCAGGCATCGCGATTCCTCATTTTCGAATCACGCGCAATAAAATATACGCAACAAAAAAAAGTATATATAAAAAAAAAATATATATATATATATATACATTAATTATACATCGATGCGGAAGGAGTGCACAACGAAGAATCGAGATAAAACAAACGTTGCTGTATATATTGTACATAAGATGTGTACGCACGCGCATACGCATATATATTATACATACTATGTATATATTATGTATTACGTCGGCGACGACGATAACAATAATAACGAAATGGTAGTAATAATAAACGACGAATAATAATAAAGAAAGCAGGTACCGAGAGTAAGTGCGAATAGCGTAACGAAATAACGATATTATTAGATAACTCCCGAGAACTCATAATATTATTTTCAATATATCATTGTATTCGATTCTGAAACGAGATAACACACGCTTACTGAGCGAACGTGATCGTATATCGAAGATCAAGGAAGTTCTCTCCACTCATTTTTACGAAAAAGAAATAAAACAAATATACGAAATTGCAGATTTGTATCCCACGTGTTATTAATCATCAATTACCAACATCACATCCTGCTTTGTATCTCTTTAATAATAACGAATCTCATTATTAACATATTATGTTATGTATCTAGTGATATTATGTAACACGAGAGAAGAGAGAGATTACGCTATAAATTATTTTAATTTTTTTCCAGCGGAAAAATAATTGCAAACAACGTTTTTGCGAGAAAAATTTAACTTGATAATTTTGTCATAAGAAAATTTTTGATGAAAAGAAATTTTTCTTAAGACGATGTTAAAATAATTTAATATTAAAAAAATAATTTAATATTGACAAAAACGTGACAATAATAGATTCCTAGTTTAAAAACTTCTATATGGTCTCTAGTATTATCTATTGGATAATATATGAGGAACGGACGCGATTTTAATGCACGATAGGTGCACCATAAACATCGAGTGATTAAACCCTAAAACTCCTGCGGGGCTTACCAAGAAACGATACTTAATCCGACTCATTTAGAAACTGACAGATAAGTATCTTTCATTCGTTGCACGATGATTAGTGCTATAATTGCTGTGCGTTAGTTTGTCCCTGTTTGACGTAAGGTATTTCAAATAATGGCTGGCCCCTACTTTTTCGTATATGATAATTAAAATACCTTTTCCCTCTGTCATACATTTTATTTCTATTCTTATACATTATCGCGACGAAGAATCGCTCGTTACATCTGCCACGTGTGGGACGAAATATGTGGCGGCAATTAACGTATTACTTACATACTACACGCATGTACAATATGAATTAATAAATATTGAAATAATTATTTACAAATGACTGAATCGATAAACGTTCAGATAGTAATAAAACGATATGGAATGTGTATCGTCGATCAGTGAAATTAGATCGTCATTGACGAGCCGAAAAAAATTAATTACCGATAAAGGACGTCATTTAATTCTTGTAATTAAACAAATATCGATAAATTTGCGCTTTTTCTCAGAATAACTTGATTGAAAATAAATTATGCTAATCACACTGAACGTTTTGATGCATGACACGATATGAAATATATTATGAAATATATAGATTTATAGATATAGATTTTTGTGCGAGAACTTATTGATATCGGATGCTTATTATTTACAGTAGGCGCTCTTTCGTATTCCAAACTTCGCAAATCGCATATTTGGTTAAAAAAAAAAATAACAACGATGATACACAGAAAAACGTAAGGTAGTAAAACGTAAGCAGTAAGTGAATCAGTTAATCACAGTAAAGACCGTATAAGGCAAGAACGTAAGCAATAGCAAATAAAAATATTGATTTGCTTACTGCTTACGTTTTATTTTACTGCTTAATTACGTTTTTTTGAATGCCATAACTCTAACACGAAACACTTCAGATTGCTCTCTTCCTAACATGTCTGTTTCTTCCACGAACGTCGACATTTATTTCTTTTCGTTACTCGGTATCAGGAAGCATAACAATCCGCCAACTGAAAATCAATTATTCATTTTTTTAATCTAATCTAATGGATTTTTCATTTTTTACTTGAACATTATTAAGTTATTCTGTCCGTTAGATCCAAGTTTTAGGAAAGCTGTTCAGTAAACTCCAATAGTAAAAAATCAATCCTCATAAAATCGTTCCTCTGAGCACTATTGGTTTTATGTTGGTACAGTCAAAATATTTTCTGAGATGGACATTCCGTCGTACTTACATGTGGTGATACCAGCCACCAGGAATATAGGGATCTCGCAGCTAAGATCCAGCAGCATACCGAACGCGAGATTACTCGTCACCGCGCCGAACCTTCCCAAGCACACCATCATGGACACCGCGGCGGCGGACACGTGCGTAGGAAAGATGTCGACCGCAACGCTGACAGTCACGAAATTTGCCGTGGCTGCCATCAGAGTGAACACGCAGGCAGTTATAAGGATCTGCAGCGAGGATCTCACAAAGTACATAGCGAAGCTAGCGATGCCAGCTACCATCATTGTGGTCACTAAAGGGAGAAAAAAAACCGTCAGAATCTTATCTCTCGTTAAAAAGAGATAAAGAGACAAAAAATTGTAGATAATGCTAATTTCAAACTGTCTTTACTAAACGACACTATAGTACAATATTATTTAAAAAACTCTCCTATCTTCACATTAATTATAATTCTTACCTGGCATTGTTCGACGACCAACTCTATTTGCTAGATATCCAGAGGCGACATTGCCGAACAAGCAAACGGCGTTGATTATCAGAGAATTAATGAACACCCGTTCATCTACGTGCGGCTTGCATTCCATAGTGCCTTTGCTCGTTAAAAGCGGGAGCGATTCCTCTGGAACAGTCTGATTTAATGTCTGCGACTCATGTATTAGTTCACAGACCGTCACCGATACATTCGGATGCGATTGATGATAGTTCTCGAAGCGATTGAACAATTCCGGTTGCCAGAGATTAAAAGCGTAGTACCTACACAAATGACCGATGACAATGATAGAAAACAATACATATGTAATATTTTATTAAGTAATACTTTATTTATATAACAGTTAAATTCTTGATTACAACTTTGTGCCAAAAATAACAATATAAAAAATAAGAAGAGAATGTGAGTTTAATATCTTAGCAAACAGATTGATGTTATTTGTTGTCATTTCAAATAACGTCTTTATATAATGTCAATTTAACGTTAAAATGGCGATAAATAATATCAGCTTGTTTGCTGGGATATCCTCTTTTCATTGATAATATTTTATACGAAATCGCATAATTCTCTCTTTAAAAGCTTTTTAAAGAGAATATATTAAAAACACGACTCTTTCAAAAATTATAAAATTAAAAATACTCACCCAAACATATTCGTGAAATAAATTAGCCACAAGAGAGAAGCGTACTTTAAGATAGGTGGCGTTGCAGTTGTGCGCAATTGCCACCAAATATTTTTTAACAATTTCATCAGCATGTCCGACGAAGAAGACAATGGCGCCTTGTCCTTTTCTACTTCGAACACGGCATCGGAGAGGAGTTCCTTCACCTAGTAAAGGTACATGACGTCATCAGCAGTTGATTCTAGTAATGCTCTATTTTGAAAAATAAAAATTATTCTTCCCTGATACTTACCGGAAACTCGTTCTTATCACGTCCTGTATTCACCGCATAAATTGTTTGAAGAATCGCGAGAGCTTCGTCAGTCTTGCCTTGCGACACCAGAAATTTTGGACTTTCCGGATACGTTAAAATTATTACGGCAATAATGAAAGTTGGTATGCTGATAGCGCCAAGGAATAATCTCCAAGAATTATACTGAATACCGTAAAAATTGAAGGATATCGGCAATGGTATTATTATCCACGCTAAACCTGAATGAACAAATCTATAAGTTAATATTGGCTTTCATGTATTTTGTTTTATTGTGATACATTTAATTGTTTATATAAATAGAGCATTTTTAAAGAAAGCAATTCTAGGTTCTTCTTTATCGATAATTAAAAAAAAAAAAAGAATTATTACCAGGTAATATTAACCAAGCTAGAGTGAAGAAAAAGCCTAGGTAACAGATGCTCTTCGCTCTATATTTTTCCGCGTGGGACTCGCCGAGATACATATATACCAAGGAACCGGGTCCGCCCATTCTAAAAGTAACAAAAAAAAAAAAATCATATGAAAGCACGGTATTAAAACATGGTACACATTTGTCATTTCATTATTGTACTTACAAGAATCCGCTTATAACTCTGAACGCTAGCAGCAGCTCAAAATTTTGCAAGAAACTCGTGATCAGCGTAACGATACTGTCGCCGAAGAGAGTTATCAGCAGAATATTTCTTCTTCCATAGGCACCTGCGAAGACTCCCCAGAAAAGTGCGCTGAACACCGAGCCTGAAGCGATTGAACATGTGTAATTCCATTAAATAATATATCTGTATCGTTCCCTTACTTCAAAAGTAACACGACTCGGAAAATGTGATTTTCAAATTATCGCTGTGAGTCAGGTGAACATTACCATTATCAATCTCATTAAAAGTGAACTTCGTCAAAAATCGTCAAAATTATCACACAACTAAAAAAAGATGATCTTTTAAGAGTTACGAAAATGACAAAAATGACAGTGTTATACTTTTTGTATTAATCTTTTTGCATAATACTTTTATGTTACTTTCTAACATATCCATCTTGTGTCAAATTAACACAAAAATTTGAGTGGACCATCTAAGGGATACACGTGAAATGTTGTTGTTAAAAAAATTTACCTGCAAGAAAGGCGACATTTAACAGTCCTTTCTCTTCGGATTTCATGTTTAGATCACATTCGGCTGACGGTAGGATATACGCGCTCGCCCCAAATTGACAGCCGACGCAGATGAATATCACGCCGCAAACCAGCAGGAAAGTATATTGATATCTTCCATTACCTATAAATGATTATATCAAATTTTATTAAGAATCTTGAAAATTGCGTGACCATTATTTATATTGTTTATAATATTATTTATGTATTTCTAATATTTTTTTGTTAGTTATGTATGATTTTACAATAAAATGCTCTTTCACAATGACTTACCGCATATTTCCATGGCTTTCTCAAAATCTGCGGTATCTTCCTTGGTGCCATGATCCTTAGTCTCCTTCTCTAAAAAGCCAAAATGATTTTATTCATCGAGAAATTTTCTTTGATAACAATATAGTATTTATAACAATGCGAAATATTTAAAATTGGATACACCATCTAAGATTGCGCCTAAATAATAATATTTAATTTCAGTTTAATTGTTATAAGTACGAAAGTAATCAGCGCCCAGTATATCATATATCTAAGATAAATTTATTTAAAAATACATATACACAGATATATCGTTCCAACATGTAACTTTGACCGTAATAGTAGATATTTCTCTTACTTACGACGTATTCATATAAACAGTCCTGTTTCTAATCTTAATATTTATTTTCTAAAATTGGAAAAATTTCTTTACGTAATAAAATGTCTGAAATATCTGTAATTCACGCTGTAAACACGTAATTCAAATTATATCGCATTCATGTACAAATTCACGTAAAAAACACGTGCAAGATCCGAACAAAAAATAATTATCATTTACATTTGTTTGATAGAGCGGCAAAATTTTGCGATATGTCATGCACGTTATAAACTGATTACGCGCGCCCAAATTTTCCTACGTTATACCTTCACACGAATTTGTGAAATTAAAACAATGCGCATTTTGTAACGTCAACGTGATTCATTTAGCCTTAGCCATATCTTTTGTGATAAAGATACGTATTTTCATTACGCCATCTTGCAAAGAAACATCAAAGTATTAATGAAATTAGTGTATCAACTTTTTGTCACACTGATTGACGGAGTTAAGTAAATAGATAGACTTTAAATAGTTAGTCGGATGACACAAATGCGTGTACTTATTATTGTCTTCATTAATTGAGCGCAATATCGATTGATTTCTTATGCTGAAATCTGGCTTGCAGCATCGTTTTCTGCATCTAAAAGTGTATAAAAAAAACCTTGTCTTAGTCCAAAGTAACAAAAAAAACATTTTTTGTTAATTAATATAATGTACGATAATCTGTAAATCTTCGAAAAGTTATGCATCACCGCGATTGACTGCAAAGTGCATAACGGCGATTTCCTTTCATTATTCAGTTATTTTCCTATCAAACTATTGTAAACAATATCATCTAGGCGCGTGTATGCGGAGATATTAACTTGGAGTAGGGGGAGAAGATAATAAGATTTACGCGGACTAACAGAATTATGGTGGTTTGCTTCTGACTTACTAATTGATGCAGTGATACCGATAATTAATGTTAAATATGCACAAAATGAGCTACTTAAATCCTTCTGAAATTAATTGCGTCAATATAGGAGCATTTCGACGTTGCGATCAAAGAAGAAACATACTGCGTAATATCAAGCGACGAATGAGTTTGTCAAGTTTCTTTCTCTCTTCTTCTTCCTCTCTCTTTCTCTCTTTCTTTCTCCAGAATTATACATGAAAAGAACAGTTTTGCTAAAAATTTTCTAAATACCGACCTAGATATAATTTTGTTAGATCGCAGAGGCGCATGTAGACAATTTATTTATATTTGATTTATTCTTAGAGCCACACACACACACACACACACACACAAAACTATTTTTATTTTTATATATTAATTTTGTTAGAATATATAAAAGTAATTATTGAACGTTCGTACTAATTGTTAGAATGTCAAAACTTTTTGCATTGTTCATTATGTTTGAGCATCCACTAATTATTTTCAATAAAGTTTTTTTATATCTGTATCTGGGTCAATTTTTAAATTTTTCAGCAAAATATGTTCTTTCCGTGTATGAGAATCGTATCAAGAAAAATATCTCAATATTGTAAACAGTAGAAAAAAAACGCCGCTGTGTAACATCAAAAGTGTAGCGAACGAGTTCATTACATTCTGTTGAATCAACACGTGTTGCATCAAGAACAGTTAATAAATATATGTCACGAGCAAGAGAGATGCATTGTGTCATTACTCAAACATTTCCCAAGTTTGTTCAAGAAAATTTCCACGCTTTGTTGTCATCGTAAAATTCTGATTGACAATTTGCTTAGATCAACGTTAGAGTCGTAAGTGAACGTAGCGTGATTATTCTTGAATATCGTTCTAACGCTGATTCTATTTGTTAAAGACTTCGAGGAGCTTTTCGTATAAAGACATGAAAATATGAAACGTCTTCGAGCGAAGTTACTGTAGGACTCATCTTCATTTCATCATCTATATTTTTTCTAGTGAACTGCACGTATTCGTCTCGTGCAAGTAGTGTTATTTTCCGATTGTTTTGATGCAAACGTAAATCAGTATGTTGCGCCGCGTTGACGTAAAAGCTAGCTTTTGTGGACTGAATTTTTTTTGCCCAGTTCTTGAAATTCAATTATCTTACAGATACAATAATTGTGGAATGAGTGGTACGCAAATTCTTCTACTATTGTTCTCCGCGAGAAACAATTGTTTGTAAAATGCAATGGCAATTTGTCATGGTTAATTAAACTGTCTTCAGAAAAATATCTTAACGCTTTTCTCTCGAAAACTTACGTGCGTAAATGTACAGTGCAAATTAATATCAATTCTACTCATGTCGTCATTTTGATGTCGTTGTGACGTTAAAAATGTCATTTTAACGCCAAAATGACGATTTTGATGTCATTTGCTGTGAAGCGACATAAGATTAAGTGGCACGTGCGTCCGATAAAGAACTTTGCCGGATTTTAATCGAATGATTACACATAAAGTGGCAAGTTACAGTAATAAGTAGAGGAGTAATTGCTTTTTGCCATTTCAGCGGAATTGATGCCGCAACGATTTCATTATGGATTGCAATATTTTATTTTGAATGGCTTATGACTCGAACGCATATTTTGCGAAATATTTTGAAACAAGTTCTGAAAATGAAAATATATTGTAATAACTCTGTATAAACAGTAAGTCAATCATTTACAGAGTATGTAATAAGATATATGTGTTAGATTGTGTGATGATGATGATGAGAAAAGTTAAAGAAAGATTTTTTGTTGAAAAATATATTTAGGTTTCCTTGGTATTTATTTTTTTGCTCGTGTAAAAAAACAAACCGAAAACTTGGCGCCAAGCGGAAGTGACAAAATGGGAAGGCAACGGTCACATCAATTTTAAAGAACCAGATTTAAATCAGTTGGCGAAACTTGGAGGTATCTCACAAATTCGTGCCAAACGAGAAAATGAATGAAGAATTGATTTCAACTCCCGTCCCATAATCATGTTGCACTGAAGCACGCTCCAGCTGAAGTCTCACGGAATCGTTAAAACGTTCCAAGTTTAATCTCAATTCTACGATTAATCTTTCTTTAGCGTTATAGGAAAAAGTCCATAGAAATTTTAATTTCCGTTTTTTCATTTTTACTTTTCTTTGTAATTTATTCTTTTTAATTGTGTTACAATTTAAAATGTGTTTGACTCTCACTTTGCCCTTTATTTATTGTTATTTATTTTCTATGTGAAGAGTCCTTCTTTCTATCTATCAAATGTTTTAATTTCCGATCTTAAAGAATTAATTCAAAGTGCACAATGTTTATTTAGCTTGCGATGCAAACCTTTCGATTGCGTTACTTTTTAGACTTTTGGATGTCATTGAAAATATTTTGAATACAAGACTGACCTATAGAAAGAGAAATGGTGGAGATGCGGCTGACCATGGTGCAGTGGAGATGCGCCTGAAAAATTTCCAGGACCAGAAGCAGCTACGGCAGTCAAGTCGGTTACGAAGAAGCCTAATCTGCGACTGTCGATCGTGGGTGGTACAGAAACGCCGGTGGCCTCCCTTAGACCGTCACGGCGTCACTCGTTGATGACGATAGATCAACGTATCGATCGGTGCTGCTCGTCGCGGCGCTTTAAATATTACCTTCCTCGCGAATGGGAGCGCGATCGCGCGAATAGGCGCAATCCGAAAATCCTTCCCCACTTGCTGTACCGCTCGCACAATTGGGGATCGCTAGTCCGTTATTCCATACGAACGCACTTGCGTCGCAGTAATAATTATCTGTTACGAATATCTATTGTAAACTTGCTTGTAATAGAATATGTGACACAACTCTTGCGCAACGTTGTATATAAAAATCCAATCTAACAACAAATTATTTATTTATTTATTTACTTATTGCAAAATTATCACATATTTTTTTATTATTACTGCCTCGAAGACGCATGTATGTAATTTATTTATTGATATTAGCAAGGATTAAGCTCTGAAAACTCTTTTTTTTTTTTATGAATGTGTAGTTTACAATATATATATTTAAGGAACTTATAAAAATGATCAAAGTTTATATAGAACATATAATGAAAAGATGTAAAATATAACATACAAAAACTTTCTTTTTATTCTCGGTATCAAATTTAATTTTAGATAAAATTTCTTATTTATTTTACATTAAAATAGTATTTCTTACTTGGAAGAAAAAAAGTTATTTGCTTAAATCAATGAAACTGTAGAGAAAGTGGAATTTTATGCGATTTCACATTCGTAATCGATTTTTAATTAATTTACTAACGTTCTCTTGAATCTTGCTGCTTTTTTTCACACATCGATAGGTTAATGATCTAAATATTCTAAATGAGATTCCTAAAAATAGATACACCTGTCACGTGGCTCTCCGTGTATGTGTGTGCGCGTAGTATAAATCACGCAAACAACAAAGACCCTGAATTAAGAGATATACGCAGCAATGAGAATATGCCGACTTTCGGTAGAACAGATGATAAATTTGTTTAATTAACTTGTAATCTCTCAGTTTGCCATTGCGTGTGTTTGCCATTCGAGAAGCTGCTGGAGAACCTGTCAGACGGAAAAGTTAATTCTTACATGATCGGTCTGGCAATATTTGCTTTAATCACGAATGAATCAAATTGCTCCACGGCGACCACCAACGGCGAACATTTTAATATAAATAACAGAACTCATGATCGCGATCTCATTTTGAGCGCGATATGCTCGCTACTTTTCTTTTGTAAGCGCTCTTTCTCTTCGAGACTTGCACAAAGAGATGCTCTGGCGGATCTCATTGTTATATTGACCACTGGAATACTCCGTAACGGATCAAAATTTAATGATTAAAGTTTACGTTTTAAACGCCTCGAAATGTTTTGTAGCATTTATGTAAAAGAGACTGCATTCATAAGAATTCGTATTTAATCTTTCGTAAAAATATGTTTTATATGATTTAAATTGCTCATATTAAGCAAATATGCGACAATTATTTTTTTTCTAAAATAACTGTATTTAAGTATGTATTCTAACATATTTGTATATTACTTATAAATAAAAAAAATTCACGTTTAACAGGTTTTGTATTAAATTTATATTATAATTTATATTATAATTTAACCCTAAAAACAAACAAAAAATAAAAAATGAGACAGTTGTTTTAAATATTATTTATATATACATTTATTTTCGTTAACCTAAATGCCAAACATAGATTACTTAACTAATGAAACAATTGTTTTTTTTTTAATTAATGTGCTAAAATTTTTAATGAAGTAAAAAAGAATCTCTTATGTGCTTCACCAATAGATTGCTTTAACGTGTGTGTGTGTGTGTGTTTTTATCTGTGATTAAAATACGTTCTTTTAGAGTTACTTTTATAGTGGAGCTCACTCTAAAGAATGAAATCTTATTCTTAAAGATTAAAAATTGAGCCACTTATTTTTCAAAACTGGCTCAATTATTTTCACATTTTAGAGTAAGATTCCAAAGAATTTAGAAAGAATGTTATTTCTGAAGTTCTTTGAATTTTTGTTACAGATAACATTACCCATCCTTAAATATATCGTAAAGTTATAACAAGAGTTAATAACGAGAAGGTGTGTACGCGTACAATAGGTGTCAGTCGGGACAACGCGAGCAATTACAAGAATGTTTGTCTTGGGTGTGGTTCTTCTTTCATTAAGAGGACCAGAAACCCTTGAAGAGCGAAGAATTAAATTAATGTTCATTGACCTGAGAATTAGATCGATGTCCAGTTCAATTGTCGCTATAAGTTACAATATTTGTTACAGAGAACAAAAAATTCACAGTTCAAAATGTGAACACCTTTTATATTGACACGATTGCATAACATATTTACATGACATATTTGTTATGGCATCAGAGATATTGACATTGCAGAGTCAGTATCTAGGGATCTTTCGAGATGACAAAACGGCACTCGCAATTATGTTGATATATAATTCTTAATATTAGCGGCTCATTGCGATAACTGTAATTAATTAACTGTAATTATTACAAATCAACTGTATTTTAATTCGTATATAGATATAATAATAAAGGTATATACACAGGTATAATAAATATTTATTTGTTGTTAAATATATCAAAGTATACCTATATAAAACGTATTTAAAGAATAAAAATAAAATGCGACTAACAGATTCCGCATAATTTATATGAAGAAGACGCAGTTAATTTGCTTCAACTTGTGATATATGTTCTAGTTCTTGCATCTTTCATTAAAAATCTCATTGGGCGAAACATCATTATTTCTAGTTTCTGAGTTAGAGATATTTGGAAGTATCTTTTATTGAGATTTTCGTTTATTCATTTGTTTATATTAGTTTACACTTGTGTATGTGTGTGTGCGTATGCACGTACATACTGAAAATGTTACAAAAGTAGCAACTATAACAGTAAAAATATGTAATTATATAATTGTACAGTTTCATCTATCGCTGGATCATCGCGCGAGCGTGCACATATACACACACACACACGCGCAGATATACGACATTTATTTCATATATATATATATATATATGTGTGTGTGTGTGTGTGTGTGTGTGTGTGTGTGTGTGTGACATTTTATATGGCAATAGAAAGACTAATGCCCGTTTCCATCAATGTATAGTGTAGATTAACTTTAATCTCGGTTCAACTTACTCTTCGTCTTTTTGTAGTTCTAAAGATTAGAAAAAGACGAAGTTGAACCGAGATTAAAGTTAATCTACGGTAGCGGAAATGGACATAAAAGAGAATAATTTTAACAACTCTTGTTAAAAGCATTATATACGATATTCGTATAAAAATTAATATAAAAATTCCTAAATTATAATCGCCTCGGTCATATAGGATCATGACATCGTAAGTGAGAAATGACGTTAATGTTTTTTGCATGTCATTTGTAATTAAAAAAAATTTGAATAAAACAAAATAATGATCGCTTTAAAACTCTTGTAAAAATGGGCCAAAACTATTCTTATCCCCCTTGACAGTCAGTAAATAGTCACAAAAAGCACGTGAAATACGTTTACCAGCGTTTACTCATGTGTAATTTATTTTCACTTCTTCACGTGCTTTTTACGACTATTTACTGATTGTTGGCGAGAGGGGGAGGGAAGGGGAGTAAAAATATAGCTTCTGGTTATTGTAACAAGTGTTTTAAAAGCAATTTCATTATTTTAATTACATAAATATATAAATATATAAATATATAAAAAACAAAAAAAAACCTAAATAAGGACTTTCAATCTTAAAAAAAACTAAATGAATTTAAAACGACACGTCAAGATGGACTAACACGATATTAATTCGAGGAACGATTTTTGTTAATTTATATCGCTTGGAAATTGTGAATCAATGTTTGCGTAACTTCGATGTTTTCCCGTTGAGCGTATGGACTACTGCATTTCTGCCAATCTGCGAGTGATCCAATCTTACTCTCAACGTAGTATTACAGTCTATTTTTCGCTGGAGATGACTCTAAAGTGAGCCGAAACGTTCGATATAATAAATGAAGACTACCCTCAACACTTGAGTGATTATTTACATCTCCTAACTCTTCGCTCTTACGCGTTAGACTCTCATTAACCTTGTTTTAAATTTCTAATTTTTCATTATTTTATTTTATCCAAATTCTAGATTTTATCCTATTTCTAGAAATATGATATATACATTTATTTGTAAAAAAATCTTCTAAATAATTTTTTATTCATTACTGCGTCGTATATCGAAAATTTTTATCTATTTTTAATTATTTCTAATATTTTTCAATATTGTTGTTGAAATTTATTAATAGTCTGAAAGCTATATTAATAAATTCATTGTCGAAGTTGATTATATTATGCCATTATACTTAAATATTTTATATAAAAATAATGTGTACTAATCCAATGTAGTGCGAGTAATCACCAACAATCATTTTATCTGTATTCATAGCTTTTCCTTTAGAAAATACAGTCGACATAAATATCATCCTATCCTACGGCATTAATAAATAATAAAGCTAAAATGACACTTGATTGTGATGTGCTCGAGAAAACGCTATTAGCACTATTTATGTTTTTCTATCCTTATTTATGTCTAATAAATAATAAAGATGAAATAGTACAGATAGCGCTAATCGCGTTTCCACGAAGACACTCTATGTCTCCTAAGGAAAGCAAATTCGATGTGTAACATAATAAATCATTACATCCCTGTTTGCCAATGTCAAATAAAGACGAAATGATCACTGCGTTATATTGTGCCTCTTGCTAGAAAGCTGAAAACTATTTGACAAGCATAAGTTTATTATTATTTTCTAATATGGAAATTTGCATTTTATTTTAAATTTTGCCTGAAGGTTAACAAGGTCTATGTGGTCCAACTTGCTCCACTAACTAATGCTTTCTACTCGAATAAGATATAACGTCCAGTTCAATTGTCGATAAAGTCGAACTATTCGTCATTAAGAACAAAAAAATCGCAGTTTAAAATGTGGATACCTTTTATATTGACACGACCTTACAAATACGTATTTACATAACATATTTGTTATCGCTTCAGTGATATTGAAATTGTAGAGTCAGTATTTGAAGATCTTTCGAAATGATAAAACGGTATTAACAATTATACTAATATATTCCTGATATTAATAGGCTCATTGCGAGACTGTTAATCAATTATATAACTGTTGGAATTCAATAGTATTTTAATCAGTAGAAGGATGTAATATATAAAGTAAGTAGTTAAAAAGAATAATAATTCGATAGATATTTATTATTTCTTAAAAAAATAAAAATATCATTATAAAAAGTATTTAAAGAATGCCAAAACTTAAAAATCTATTAAAGAATCTCATATGATTTATGTATAGAGAACGTTTTCGGTCAATTTGCTAAAATTATTACATTTCTTATAGCTCTCATTGAAAATTACAATAGGAAAAGCACTTTTATGTTAAGATATCAAAATGAGATTTCTAAAATTATTATTAAATCTCAGTCTACATATAATATTAATCACAAACAGCGTTTTTTGTGCCAACAATGACTTAGAAATTATTCGTTTACCCAACAATACAGTACCATCAGTCTATAACATTTCTCTGATATTGAATCTAGAAGAAGACTTGTTTACTTTT
>NW_017305800.1:3470200-3474107 GCF_001594115.1 Trachymyrmex septentrionalis | reverse complement strand
AATCCAATATTAGAATTGAGATTTGTTATGCATCGTTAAACATAAGCTTGCATTCAAAAGAATTAGAATTAAATGAAATAGCGACAACGTTGATTAATGACTACGGTACAGTTTATAAACCAATAAAACATTCCCATGACAATCAAACGGATATCTTGACACTCAATTTCAAAGATGCATTGTCACCCGCCTTTTACACTCTTAACATGAAATTTGCCGGTATTATACGAGACAATAATTATTTCGAAAGTGGTTTTATGATATTTTGGTATACAACAGAAAATGTGTAAGTGTAAAACGTTAAAATATTAAAAAGTATAAACTAGTTGTAGAATATCAAAAATACTTGATAACATGTTACTAAACATATTTCCGCAATTATACTTAAAAAAGTTGTTCAGTATGTATATATAATTACAATGTATATAATAAGTAATAATTAATATTAGAATGTATATATTATATGTGTATTGTAATATGTAGTAGCTATAATATTCAAAACAAAAAATATTACGTATCAATTTTTCTCTTCAAAGAAATTATTATTATATTATTATATAACAATATTAATAATGAATGTTCTTAAAATTTTTATATTATCCAACATAAATGGAAAATTTACTTAAAATATTTTATTAAATTATAGGATGGTTGCAACGTATTCGGAGCCGAAAGGAGCTAGACAAATATTTCCGTGTTGGGACGAACCCGCGATAAAAGCCATCTTTAATATTTCTGTAATGCATCATGTGGAATATCTGGCATTATCAAATATGCCTCCAGTACACAAGAAATATTTAAACAAAAGTATGATATGTACGTACTTCAACATTACTCCAATAATGTCTACTTACCTTGTAGAGATTATCATATTCCCCATAACTGATTTTCACCATCTTTCCAACGAGAAAGAAACCATCAATGTGTGGTGCAGATCGTCTTTGTTATCGCAAATAACATTTGCGTTTAATATTACTGAAATGGTCACGCCATTCTTGATCCAATACACAAATAGTTCTGAAAAGATACCAAAAATGGATCATTTCATCATACCAAATTTTCCGATTGATGGCATGGAACACTGGGGGCTCATCACTTACAAGTAATATATACATAATTAAAAAGAAATTAATTAAACTATTAAAGTCAGCAAATATTATTCTTAGTATTCAAAATTTAGTAATTTATAATGTGTGTGTATTTAATTATATATAAAAAAATGTATATTTTCATGTTTAGATTATCTAACATAGTTAATGTGTTTAATATATATATTACGGATTCCTCTTTTATTTAATGCAATTACGTATATGTACGTATGTATATGCAGAATATTGCTAAAGTTTGACAAATTCCTGGATCTCGGAAATGGCTTTAGAAAAATAAAAGTTTTAGTATATTAAGAAAATACATGAAAACATAGATTTATGCCCAATTTCTTCACTTATAGATAACTTTATACAAGAAATATCTTTTAAATTACAATGGAGATATGTTTTGAATAAGGTTATCCGCAACTTATTTGAAAGTGAAGAAATTGAGCATTGGAAGAGCCTATTCAAAGCCAAGTCAATGTGATCAATATTTTCTTATATAAAATCCACCATTTTTTGCTACAACTCTTGTAATTTATTTTGAGAGCTTTTCAAAACAATATATATAAAAAAAGATTATTATTTATTAAATATTTTCTAAATTATATAAGATTTATAAAATAAGATTTAATAAAAATTGCCATTATTAAGATAATGAAAGATATTCAACTGACAACTAAAACATTTTGAATATTGTTCAAGATCACGATCCTGATAATTTCATTTGTCAAAGTCATGGCCACTAGAGATGGTTCCTCCTTTTTTTATACTTATGTACATAAGAGAATATTTATATTGTTTAAAAAAATTATATATGTATAAAAACAATTCACACATCTGAATTATTGACAAATAACATAATTACTCAAGAATATATTACATTAGATTGCATATTCACAATAGAAACGTTTTATATTACGTTCTGTCTTTCAGTGAATCATCAGTTATTTACGATGCTAGCAAATATCCAACATATAAAAAAGCGCAAATAGCAGCGATAGTAACACATGAAATTGTACATCAATGGTTTGGTAATTTGGTCACACCGTCTTGGTGGTCTTACTATTGGTTAAAAGAGGGACTTGCATCGTTCTTTTACACGTACATCATCGATAAGGTTATTTAATATTACTATATAAGCCAAAGTTATTTATTAATGAAAAAACTTTGAGATACACTTTAATTTAAGATTAAAATGCCAGTATTAAATACAATAAAATAACACAATCTATAAATTAGAAGTTTGTATCGGTTAAAGCTAGATTTTTAATGCTTAAATAATTCAATGTGAATTATATATATGTATGTTATATATGTACATGCATATATACAATATTTGTAGTTATCCGAACTGTGCACCAGATTGGTTTTCCGAACTTATAAACGAAATAAAACTACTGTGATAATATTACGAATTAAATTAATAAGGAATTTATATAATGCAAAGTTGCTTATTGGAAAAACTTTTAATTACATTTTAATATAAAATTAAAATGTGATATCAATATTAAATAAGGCGTTTTCATCAAATATATTAAGTATAATATACAATTAAATAAAAGCATAGCATGTGCTTTAATTTAGAATTATATTTTAATATTGAACAATTTTAAGTAATCTCCAATATATTTAATAATAATAAACTAGATATGACTCCTCTTAAAGAATTCGACATGAAAGACTTAATTGAATGTAGGCATCATAAAAAGTAAAATTGCGATGTTTTAAAATAGGAAGTGACAAACAAATTGGTTTTTTATTTCTAATTCGGAATTTTTAATATTCAGTCACACCACATATTATTTTTTCTTTAGATTTTTTATGATTGGCGGATAATAGATTATTTTGTAGTTGACAAATTACGCTACGGCTTGATGATAGATAAAGGCGTATTGGGTCCTGTCACATTGAAACTTAATAATACCTTTGAAAGACTGGACCTGCAATCTTTTGTAGTTTATCATAAGGGTAAGATTATGTAAATATAATTAAACTGTTATCTATCATAGATTTCTTAATGTATACAGTACAAAGAAAAACATAAAATAGAAAACTAAACAAATTCTTCTTTTGAACAATATA
The DNA here is from genome assembly GCF_001594115.1 of Trachymyrmex septentrionalis. NCBI lineage: Eukaryota > Metazoa > Arthropoda > Insecta > Hymenoptera > Formicidae > Trachymyrmex > Trachymyrmex septentrionalis. The sequence continues at coordinate 3,470,931 of NW_017305800.1, read as the reverse complement.
TATAGGATGTTGCAAAATTCACGTCTGCGAAGTTTGTTTTAGCACAAAGTATCACATCATTTATTTCGCTGGCGCAAATTTTGAAACTTTCTGTTGCATAAGTGTATTACATTGTATATTTTAATTTTATATGTAGTTTAACTGCATCATTAATATTTGATGCACTATTGTAGCATCAGTTATATTGCGCATGTTACAACATACTATTACTGATGAGGTATTTCGGAAGGGTCTTATCATATATTTAGCCACGCAGTAAGTATGTGTAACAAATGTTTATTATATATCATAGTACTAAGTATCATAAATGTAATAATATCTTTTGTATTTACGAAGAAAAGTATACTATTTCATCAGAAACATAAAATTAGACATACACTTGAGATACCGCATTACTGTTTAATTATAAACCAAACACACTTTACTTTTTAATAATTATAATTTAACTTAAATTAATTTTGAGTTATATTCTAAATTTTTGCATTGCATGGTATTTATATATTACATTGTACATTAATATTCACGTAGATTCATTAATAGTGAATTTAATCATTTTCCGATATATGACTATAATGTTAACAATTGTCTTTTATTTAGTGAATATGGATCAACTACTCCGGATGATTTGTGGAACGCCATGCAAACTGCTTTAGACGAATCTGATGTCCCACACGAACATTATAGAATAAAGGAAGTAATGGATACATGGATGAATCAAAAGAGTTATCCCG
>NW_017305800.1:3460783-3468759 GCF_001594115.1 Trachymyrmex septentrionalis | reverse complement strand
TATATATATATATATATCGTTACATATTCGAAACATGTTTCACATAATCATATATCTTGCAAAAATTGTAATAATCTCAAAAATTTCTGGCGCAAAGATCCTCAAATTTATTTTTACTGAATTGATTTTTGTAATATATATAAAATAAAAGAATGTATGTGCATATAACATTTTAAACACTTCATGAATGTTTAAACATTCTATAAAAATTTTTTTGCCTTTCTAGCACATTGGGAATTACAAATCGAACTTTTAAATGCAGATACCAATAATTCAAATGTAAAACCAATACATGATTATTTTATGATTTCTAGATAACTATGATAGCACTCCTTAACTATCTTCTTCGAAACATAGGATTCTTAGACAGTGTTGATGATGATCATATTACAACTCAAATAAGACGAAAAACCATAAAATGGGCATGTATCATCGGTGATGAGTATTGCAAGAATATGATCGCTTTTAAATTGGATCAACATCTCGCAGATTCAGAACTTTACAGGTAACTTTTATACAATTTCAATTATCTTATAATCGAATTTGTGTGAACTCGCGCGCGCGTGCGTACGCGCGAGTGCAAGCAGAATATCGATAAAGAATCAAACAGTCTCCTTTTTGTTTTTTCTCAATCTACATTCTATATTATTCTAATAATGTAATGCATAGAATGGATATGACGTTTTAAGTAAAAACATCCAATAAATTGTTAAGCGATTTACTGATAGAATCATTTTTTATTTATTTCTTTATTGTAAAATGATTTACATGTATAAGAGATAGAAAATAGAAAAGTAGCGCAGAACAAAAATTTAATTTTACATTGTAAAGAAGCTTAATAAAGCTTAGATCATTAATATATAAAACTTAATAAAATAAACATTATTCATACATTTGAAATGTATTATTTATTGATAGATAAATATACTTTTTAGAATGCAACAAGGATATAATTTTATGTATTGTGTTGGTTTGATGGCAGCCAATAGAACTACTTGGGATAAAATGTTGGATGTATATCAAAAGATAGATTCAAAAAAGGAAAAATTTAAAAAAACATTACTGAAAAGTTTGAGTTGCTCAGAAAATTCTGATATTATCATTAATTATTTAAATATTACAGTATTTAATACTTCATTATTTCATGAAAAGGAACGTTCTTTTATCATCAAGTCTGTTCTTGATAAGCATTCGAACAACAATTTGATCCTTGATTATATATTGAATAATTTTGACACTATAAAGTCCAAGTAATATACCATTTCTTTTTGGAAATATAGTTTTCTCAGTCATAAACATTTATTAATCATGAATATATTACTTTCTCTATTTACAGAACACTTACTACAACTCTAATAATAAAACTTATTCTTCGGAAAGTCTTCTACGATGAACAAATTGACAAGGTATGTTTTATGATTCTAAAATTACATATTTATTAACTTATCAAATATTAAATCAAATAAAGTTAAACTAAAAAGTTGTAACAGATTTCAAATAAAAACCTGTTGCAATAAATATAAATTATTTCAACTTTATATAATTAAATTAATAATAACATTAATAAATAATTATGTTTGCATCTTTAAACTATTTTTGAAGAATGTGACGTAAAATCGAACAATATCTTGACGCGCGATTTAAAATGTAAACTGAATTATGTATAAGAAATTATACTTATTATTAAACATCTTTACTTAATCCGTTTCAGATAAGAGTATTCTCGGACACTAATTTTGATCATGATCCAAACACTCGGGATAAAATTAAAACACTGATAGGACAGCGTAAAAATGAACTTAGAGAACATCTAGAAACTTATAAAAAATTATTTTTTTAGAAGGGATCAACTTTAATGATCGACTTTTGATCCGATTGATCAAAAACAAATATAATAAAAGACATACATTTGATAATTATATGAATTTAATGATGAATTATATATAATAAAAGTAATTTTATATAAATAGTAATTATTATTATTATATAAATATAAAATATATACGTAAAAACACATCAAGCCAAGAGAAAGTCAAAATATGCGTGAAAATTAAAATGATGATTTTTTTTGTTACAATTAATTTTTTGTGTTCCTTGGAAGCAAAATGCAGATTGTTAAATTATGCATGCGTTTTATTCCACACATAATACACATCAATACATCATTTTATCTCTAATGTTTAATATTAATATTAGAGAAAAATAAAATAATATATTATGTAAATCATATGCATGAAACGGAATTCACTTCTAATTGTAATATTTCGCCATGTTCGTCTCCTTCAAGATTGCCTATCAAAAAAGTTGAAAATATACAGAAGTCTACTTAAGAGTTTCTTTGTACAGCACAGAAACTTGCAGTAACATTGCAGTAATGTTGTATATTGCTCTGTAATAATGCAATTGTTATACACAACATTGTAGATACTAGAAATTGTAATATATAATACATATTATGGCAGAAGTTTTACAAATCTTGCAGCATTATTACAGAGAAAAAACATTTTGGCTTTTTGAGTAATAAACTGTGACATATGGAAACATAAATTACGCGTTATATGACTGTTAATTACATATTAATTTATGACTTTTGCACACTGGACGCGAAAACGCTTGATGTACGGACAATCTTTTTGTGTATAGTGCGGGAGGCATTAGGAATATATGTTCGTTGAAATATTTGTTGTCGCCGCCGAGTGACAAGATTTTTTAAATTTTATAATTAGCAGAGAGTCCGGATCACAATGTTATTAATTCCTACACCAAGCGCCGCGCGTCTCAAAAAGCAATGCCATCTACGCCGATATGTTACAATCCAGAAGTGCGTTCGTGAAACTGCTATTAGCGCTATTTTGTGTCCTTCTATATTTGTTTATGTCCAATAAGTGATAAAGATAGAATAATATAAATAACATTAATTGCGTTTTTTCAAATGCACTCTACATCTCTAAAATAAGAGCAAATTTGATGAAGGGTAACACAATAAATCATTACATCCCTGTTTGCCAATGTTAAACAAAGAGGAAGTGCTCACTGCGTTATATTGTGTTTCTTATTAAAAAGCTGGAAACTATTTGATATGCATAAGTTTTATTACTATTCTTGAAATTTTATTACTGATTTCTAATATGGACATTTCCATTTTATTTTAAATTTTGTCGAAAGATTAACAAAGTCTTTGTGATTCGAATTGCTCGACTAGCTAATGTTTTCTGCTCGATTAAGATTTAAGGTCCAATTGTATATATAAATCGCACTATTCGTTATTGAGAACAAAAAATCACAGTTTAAAATGTGGATCTCTTTTATATTGACGACCTTACAATTACGTATTTACATTTATGTATTTGTTATAGCTTCGGTGATATTGAAATTGTAGAGCCAGTATTTGAAGATCTTTCAAGATGATAAAACGGTACAATTATGTTAATATATTCCTGACAACGGCTCATTGCTAGACTATTAATCAATTGTATAACTATAGGAATTCAATAGTATTTTAATCAGCAGAAGGGTGTAATATATAAGTAAGTAGTTAAAAAGAATAATAATATAATAGATATTTGTTTCTTGTTAAAAAATAAAAATATTGTCATAAAAAATATTTAAAGAATGCCAAAACCAAAAAGAACTACTAAAGAATCCCATATGATTTATAGAAAACGTTTTCGATTAATTTGTTGAAATTATTACATTTATTGCAGCTTTCATTAAAAATTGCAATAGGAAAAACACTTTTATGTTAAGTTTTTAAGTTAAAGGCAATTAAAACAGAGATCAATTATGGGATTTCTAAAATTATTATTAAATCTCAGTCTACATATAATATTGATCACAAACAGCATTTTTTGTGCCAACAATGACTTAGAAATTATTCGTTTACCCAACAATACAGTACCATCAGTCTATAACATTTCTCTGATATTGAATCTAGAAGAAGACTTGTTTACTTTTCACGGTGAATCCAATATTAGAATTGAGATTCGTTATGCATCGTTAAATAATATAAGCTTGCATTCAAAAGAATTAGAATTAAATGAAATAGCGACAACGTTGATTAATAACAATGGTACAGTTTATAAACCAATAAAACATTTCCATGACAATCAAACGGATATCTTGACACTCAATTTCAAAAATGTATTGTCACCCGGCTTTTACACTCTTAACATGAAATTTGCCGGTATTATCCGAGACAATAATTTTTTCGAAAGTGGTTTTATGATATTTTGGTATACAAATAAAAGAACAAAAGATATGTAAGTGTAAAACATTAAAATATTAAAAAGTATAAACTATTGTGAAACATTAAAAATACTCGATAACATGTTGCTAAACATATTTTGGCAATTATACTAAAAAAAATTTTTTAGTTTGTAAATATAATTTCAATATATTTATTAAGTAATATTAATATTAGAATGTATATGTAATATGTGTTTAATGTAATATTTAGTAGCTTTAATATTCAAAATAAAAAATATTACGTCTTAATTTTTTTCTTCAAAAAAATTATTATTATATTATTAATAAGTAACAATGTAAATAACGAGTGTTCTTAAAATTTTTTTATCATTTAACATAAGTGGAAAATTTGTTGTTACTTAAAATATTTTATTAAATTGTAGGATGGTTGCAACATATTCGGAGCCGAAAGGAGCTAGACGAATATTTCCGTGTTGGGACGAACCCGCGATAAAAGCCATCTTTAATATTTCTGTAATGCATCATGTGGAATATCTGGCATTATCAAATATGCCTCTAGTACAAAGAAAATTTTTTGAAAATGATACGATCTGTTCGTACTTCGACATTTCTCCAATAATGTCCACTTATCTTGTAGAGATTATCGTATTCCCCATGATTGATTTTCACCATCTTTCCAATGAGAAGGAAACTATCAATGTGTGGTGCAGATCATCTTTGGTATCGCAAATAACATTTGTGTTTAATATTACTGAAATGATCACGCCATTCTTGATCCAATACACCAATAGTTCCGAAAAGATACCGAAAATGGATCACTTTATCATACCAAATTTTCCGGTTAGTGGCATGGAACACTGGGGACTCATCACTTACAAGTAATGTACATATAATTAAAAAGAAATTAATTACACCATTAAAATTAGCAAATATTATTCTTAGCATTCGAAATTTAGTAATTTAAAATATGTGCGTATTTTACTATATATAAATGAATGTATTTTTATGTTTAGATCTAAAATAGTTGTTGTGTTTAATATATATATTATTGAATTCTTCTTTTTTTTAATGCATTTACGTATATGTACGTATATATATATAGAATATTGCTGAACCAATTCCTGGATCTCAAAAACGGCTTTAGAAAAATAAAAATTTTAGCATATTAAGATAACACATGATGAAAACATAGCTTTATGCTCAATTTCTTCACTTCTAAATAACTTTATCCAAGAAATATCTTTTAGATTACAATGGAAATATTTTCTGAATAAGGTTATCCGCAAATTATTTGAAAGTATAGAAATTGAGAATTGGAAGACCTTATTCAAGGCCACAAGTCAATGTGATTAATATTTTCTTATGTAAAATCCATTATTTTTCGTTACAATTCTTGTAATTTACTTTGGTAGATTTTCAAAACAATATACATAAAAAAAGATTATTAACTATTTAATCAATATTTTCTAAATTATATGAGATTTAAAAAATAAGATTTAATAGAAATTGCCAACATTAGGATAATAAAAAGTTCAACTGATAGCTAAAACATTTTGAATATTCTTCAGAATCGCGATCCTGATTTTTATTTGTCAAGGTCAAGACCACTAGAGATGGTTGCTCCCTTCATCATACTTATGTACATAAGAAAACATTCTTAATGTACATTAAAACAGTTACATAAAAATAAAAAAATTTATACATCTGAATTATTGACGAAGAACATAATTACTCAAAAATACATTACATTAGATTGTATATTCACAACAGAAACGTTTTATATTACGTTCTGCCTTTCAGTGAATCATCAGTTATCTACGATGCTAACAAACATCCAACATATAGGAAAGCAGAATTAGCAGCGATAGTAGCACATAAAATTGCACTTCAATGGTTTGGTAATTTGGTCACACCGTCTTGGTGGTCTTATCATTGGTTAAAAAAGGGACTTGCTTCGTTCTTTCATACGTACATTATTGACAAGGTTATTTAATATTATTATATAATGCAAAGTTGCTTATTATTGGAAAAAACTTTAAAATACATTTTAATGTGTAAGATTAAAATGAGACCAGTATTACATAAGGCGTTTTTATTAAATATATTAAGATATATAATATAGAATTAAATAACAGATAACATATGCTTTAATTTAAAATTATATTTTAATATTAAACAATTTTAAGTAATCTCCAATATATTTAATAGTAATTAAACTAGACATGACTCTTCTTAAAGAATTCGATACAAGAAACTTAATTGAATGTAGGCGCCATGAAAAATAAAATTGCAAAGTTATAAAATTGGAAATGACAAACAAACTGATTCTTTATTTCTAATTTGGAATTTTTAATTCAGTTACACCACATATCTTTTTTTCTTTAGATTTTTGATGATTGGCGGACAATAGATTTTTTTGTAGTTGACAAATTACACTACAGCTTGATGGTAGATAAAGGTATCTTGAGTCCTGTCACATTGAAACTTAAAAGTAATTTTGAACGACTGGATCTGCATTCTTTTGTAGTTTATCATAAAGGTAAGATTTTGTAAATATAATTAGACTATATTATCTGTTATAGATTTTTTAATGTATATAGTACAAATAAAAAGATAAAATAGAAAACTAAACAAACAAATTCTTCTTTTGAACAATATATAGGATGTTGCAAAATTCACGCTCGCAAAGTTTGTTTTAGCACAAAGTATCACATCATTTATTTCGCTGGCGCAAATTTTGAAACATTCTGTTGCATAAGTGTATTACATTGTATATTTTAATTTTATATGTAGTTTAATTGTATCATTAATATTTGATGCACTATTGTAGCGTCAGTTATATTGCGCATGTTACAACATACTGTTACTGATGAGGTATTTCGGAAGGGTCTTATCATATATTTAGCCACGCAGTAAGTATGTGTAAATGTTTATTATATATCATAGTACTAAGTATCATAAATGTAATAATATCTTTTGTATTTACGAAGAAAAGTATACTATTTCATCAGAAACATAAAATTAGACATACACTTGAGATACCGCATTACTGTTTAATTATAAACCATACACACTTTACTTTTTAATAATTATAATTTAACTTAAATTAATTTTGAACTATATTGTAAATTTTTGCATTGCATGGTATTTATATATTACATTGTACATTAATATTCACGTAGATTCATTAATAGTGATTTTAATCATTTTCCGATATATGATTATAATGTTAACAATCGTTTTTTATTTAGTGAATATGGATCAACTACTCCGGATGATTTGTGGAACGCTATACAAACTGCTTTAGACGAATCTGATGTCCCACACGAATATTATAGAATAAAGGAAGTAATGGATACATGGATGAATCAAAAGAGTTATCCCGTTGTGCATGTGATGAAAAATTACACAACTGGCGAAATAACAATATCTCAAGAATGTGTTTGCAGGCAGAAAATTAATAACAAATGGTGGATACCCATAACATTTGCCACGCAGTCCAATCCGAATTTCTCCAGTGCTGTGCCCAGATATTGGTTGCAACCAGATCAAAATATAACTTTTAAAATTGATCCAAATGATTGGATTATTGTTAATGTACAACAAACTGGTAAATATGGTTCAATTAAGTAATGCTTGATTTATTTTATGTGTAAAGTTTTACATCGTTCTGCAAAGTCCTAAATTGTTCAAACTTTATATTTATTTTTTTATCTATAAAAACTTGAAAGAGATTTATATAATTACGTTCTCCGAAACTTTAGCCAAAA
>NW_017305800.1:3459385-3460683 GCF_001594115.1 Trachymyrmex septentrionalis | reverse complement strand
TGTGTGTGTGTGTGTGTGTGTGTGTGTGTGTGTGTGTGTGTGTGTGTTACACTGAGAGAAAGCGATTTTAAATATCTAAAAGTATATACAATATATATAAATAAAATGAATAATGCAATAGGATACTATCGTGTAAATTACGATATCAAAAATTGGAAAAAAATTTCAAATTACTTAAATTCTGAGGAATTCACGAACATACACGTTCTTAATCGTGCTCAAATTATCGATGATCTTTTTGAATTTGTGGATGGAAGAATAAGTGGATTCGACTTCCTTGATGTTATAAAATATCTACAGAGAGAAGTCGATTATGTGGCATGGTATCCATTACTGTTCCGAATTATACCAAAGTTAAATAATATTTTTTTCCTACCAGAGGCCATAAATATCAAGGTAAATAATAGGGTTCTCTCTCTCTCTCTCTCTCTCTTTCTCTCTCTTTCTTTACCTCTCTCTTATAAAAGTATATCTGTTATATTATAATCGACTTTTTAATTTGTATCGTTCTACATTAATATATTCTTTCCAATGTTAATCGAAATATTACGTTGTAAATATGATATCGTAGATATTATATATTTTATATAAAATTTTTTTATTAGTATAAATGTAAATTAATAATACGCTCTGTAACATTTATAGTACGTAACTTTATATCTTAACTTTTTAATAAAAATAAAGAATACAATTGGTACAATAAAAATTATTTTGTGAACGCATAATGATCGTTATAATTAATACATATTCACTGCAACGATTAATGCATTTTACATATCTTATTGTTTACATATTACATCATAGTGAAATTTAAATCATAATGAACTCACAATAAAAGCACACAATGGTATAAAATATTAATTAACATATTTAAATTATGAAATTTAAATCATAGTGAAATCACTATAATAGCATACAACGATATAAAATTTCACGTAATATGTTAAATTATATTACATATATAATACGTAATACGTAATATATTTTTCCGAAAAGCCATTTTTCAAAAACAATTTTTAAAAAAAAAAAGCTATCTCATTCAAACACATGATCACAAATTTCTGTTCTAAATTTATGAAAAAAATTATCCTTTAAGAGCTTTTAAAGAACTTAGTATATGGAGTATCCTATTTAACTAAATATTTCTAAAATATTCATAAGGTGTTCCCATCCGACATTTCAAAGTAACATTACGAGAATTTTCCACAAAAATATTATAGAATGTAACAGCAACATTCAAATAATATTTAAATGTTCCATTTATATATATATATATATATATATATATATATATATAT
>NW_017305800.1:3450330-3451368 GCF_001594115.1 Trachymyrmex septentrionalis | reverse complement strand
TGTGTGTGTGTTACGTTAAGAGAAGGCAATTTTATTAATATCTAAAATATATATATATATATATATATATATATAACAATAAAATAAATAATGCAATAGGATACTATCGTGTAAATTACGATATCAAAAATTGGGAAAAAATTACAAATTACCTAAAGTATGAGAAATTCACGAACATACATGTTCTTAATCGTGCTCAAATTATCGATGATCTTTTTGACTTGGTGTACAGAAGAATAAGTGAATCTGATTTTATTAATGTTATAAAATATCTATATCGAGAAGACGATTATGTGGCATGGTATCCATTAGTGTCCCGTATTATACCAAAGTTAAATAAAATTTTTTTCCTGCCAGAGGCCGAAAATATCAAGGTAGATAACTGAACTCTTTCTCTTTCTCTCTCTCTCTCTCCCTCTCTCTTATAGAAGTATATCTGTAATATTATAGTCGATTTTTTAATTTGTATCGTTCTACATTTATATATTCTTTGTAATGTTATTTGAAATATTATGTTGTAAATATAATATGATATCATAGGTATTATATATTTTCATGAAATTCTTTTATTACGACAAATATAAATTAATAATAAGCTGTACATTTATAGTACGTAATTTTATATTGTTATATCTTAACTTTTTAATAGAAATAAAGAATACAATCGGAACAATAACAATCATTTTGTGAATGCATAATGCTCGTTATAATATATTAATACATATTGACTGCAACGATTAATGTATTTTACATGTCTTATTGTTTACAAATTACATCATAATAAAATTTAAATCATAGTGCTATCTCTATAATAGCATACAACGGTATAAAATATCAAATAATATGTATAAATTATATACATATATATCATAATACGTGATGTATCTTTCTAAGAAGCCATTTTGCGAAAACGGCTTTTTTTATGGGAAAAAACTGGCCGATTCGAACACATGATCACAAACATCCGCTTTAAATTTGTGAAAATAATCATCCTTCAAAAGCTTTTAAAGAACTTAGTATATAGAGTATCCTATCTAA
>NW_017305800.1:3419175-3448341 GCF_001594115.1 Trachymyrmex septentrionalis | reverse complement strand
TATATATATTATAACAAAATCTATAATACGTCAATTTGCTGTAATAAAAAATAATTCATATAATACTATATATTATGAAACAATTTTTGAAGTCGTTTATGAAATATATTTCTAACCACAGTTCTCTGATTATTATATTTGATACAGATCGAGCACATGTAATTAAATAAATAGTCTCTGTTGTTAAAAATATAATACTGTCTAAATATTATTTTTTGTATAATAATATCGCGCTTATGCTAACAACAATACTTAACCTATTTATAGCATTACTATTATTATTACAACGTATACTTGTTCAATTTGTAATAGAAGAAATAAGTAATGACGTCACCTCGTAATGATGTATTATCTGTAATAAAAGTAGCTTTATATATATATATAGTAATTATTATTATTATATAAATATAAAATATATACCTAAAACACATCAAGTCAAGAGAAAGTCAAAATAAGCATGAAAATCAAAGTGATGATTTTTTTCGTCACAATTAATTTTTGTGTATTTGTTGGAAGCAAAATGCAGATTGTTAAATTATGTATGCATTTTGTTTCACACATAATATTCATCAATACATCATCTATCTCTAATGTTTACTAATATTAGAGTAGGATAAAATAATATATTATGTAAATTATATGCACGAAACGGAATTCACTTCTAATTGTAACGTTTCGCTATATTTGTCTTCTTTAAGAATGCCTTATCAAAAAATAGATTGAAAATGTCTAGATTTTTACTTAAGAGTTTCCTTATACAGCACAGAAACTTGCAGTAACATTGCAAAAATGTTGCAATATTGTGCTGTAATATCGCTACAACATCGTAGATATTAGGAATTGTAATATATAATACATATTACGGCACAATTTTTACAAATCTTGCAGCATTGTTATAGAAAGGTTAAAAAAATATTTTGGCTTTTGAGTAATGAACTGTCAAATGTAAAAACATACATAAATTATGCGTATATAATTGTTAATTACTATGGTTGTTAATTTATGGCTTTTGCACACTGGACGCAAAAACGTTTGATGTGCGGCATGTGATTTTGCGTATAGTGTGCGGGAATCATTAGAAATTATAGTGTTCGTTGAAACATTTGTTTTCGCCGCGACAAGCTTTTCCAAATTTTTTAATTAGCAGAGTCCGGATCACAATGCTGTTAATTCCAACACCAAGCGCCGCAAAAAGCAATGCCGTATACGCTGCCACGCCGCTACAATCCAGAGGTGCGTTCGGGAAACTGCTATTAACGCTATTTGTGTCTTCCTATACTTGTTTATGTCTAATAAGTAATGAAGATAGATTAGTACAAATAATATTAATTACGTCTTTCCAAACGTACTCTACATTTTTTAATAGAAAAGCAAATTTCATGAAGTATAACACAATAAATTATTACATTTCTGTTTGCCAATGTTAAACAAAGACGAAATGATCACTACGTTATATTGTGTCTCTTGCTAGAAAGCTGGAAACTATTTAACAAGCATAAGTTTTATTACTGTTTTCTAATATGAAAATTTGCATTTTATTTTAAATCTTGCCAGAAGATTAACAAAGCCTTTGTGGTTGCTCGACTAGCTAATATTTTCTGCTCAATTAAGATTTAACGTCCAGTTCAATTGTCGATATAAGTCCCATTATTCGTTATTGAGAACAAAAAATCACAGTTTAAAGTGTGGACATCTTTTATATTGACGACCTTACAAATACATATTTACATAAAATATTTGTTATAGATTCGGTGATATTGAAATTGTAGAGCCAGTATTTGAAGATCTTTCAAGATGATAAAACGGTACAATTATGTTAATATATTCCTGACAACGGCTCATTGCTAGACTATTAATCAATTGTATAACTATTGGAATTCAATAGTATTTTAATCAGCAGAATGGTGTAATATATAAGTAAGTAGTTAAAAAGAATAATAATATAATAGATATTTGTTTCTTGTTAAAAAATAAAAATATTGTCATAAAAAATATTTAAAGAATGCCAAAACCAAAAAGAACTACTAAAGAATCCCATATGATTTATAGAAAACGTTTTCGATTAATTTGTTGAAATTATTACATTTATTGCAGCTTTCATTAAAAATTGCAATAGGAAAAACACTTTTATATTAAGTTAAAGGCAATTAAAACAGAGATCAATTATGGAATTTCTAAAATTATTATTAAATCTCAGTCTACATATAATATTGATCACAAACAGCATTTTTTGTGCCAACAATGACTTAGAAATTATTCGTTTACCCAACAATACAGTACCATCAGTCTATAACATTTCTCTGATATTGAATCTAGAAGAAGACTTGTTTACTTTTCACGGTGAATCCAATATTAGAATTGAGATTCGTTATGCATCGTTAAATAATATAAGCTTGCATTCAAAAGAATTAGAATTAAATGAAATAGCGACAACGTTGATTAATAACAACGGTACAGTTTATAAACCAATAAAACATTTCCATGACAATGAAATGGATATCTTGACTCTCAATTTCAAAAATGCATTGTCACCCGGCTATTACACTCTTAGCATGGAATTTGCCGGTATTATACAAGAGAATAGTTTTTTCAGAAGTGGTTTTATGATATTTCCGTATACAAATAAAGGAAAAAATAATATGTAAGAGTAAAACGTTAAAATATTAAAAAGTATAAACTATTGTAGAATATTAAAAATACTCGATGTTGCTAAACATATTTTCGCAATTATACTTAAAAAAGTTTTTCAATATGTAAACATAATTATAATATAAATTATATTTATTAAGTATTAATTAATATTAGAATATGTATATTTTATATGTGTAATGTAATATCGTATTTATTAAGTTTAATATTCAAAATAAAGATATTACATATCAATTCTCTCTTTAAAAAAATTATTATTATATTATTACATAACCATATAAATAATAAATATTCTTAAAATTTTTATATTATCCAACATAAGTGAAAAATTTGTCGTTACTTTAAACATTTTATTAAATTCTAGAATGGTTGCAACGTATTCAGAACCGAAAGGAGCTAGACGAATGTTTCCGTGTTGGGACGAACCCGCGTTAAAAGCCATCTTTAATATTTCTGTAATGCATCATGTGGAATATCTGGCATTATCAAATATGCCTCTAGTACAAAGAAAACTTTTTGAAAATGATATGATGTGTTCGTATTTCGACATTTCTCCAATAATGTCCACTTACCTTGTAGAGATTATCGTAATCCCCATGATTGATTTTCACCATCTTTCCAATGAGAAGGAAACTATCAATGTGTGGTGCAGATCATCTTTGGTATCGCAAATAACATTTGTGTTTAATATTACTGAAATGATCACGCCATTCTTGATCCAATACACCAATAGTTCCGAAAAGATACCGAAAATGGATCACTTTATCATACCAAATTTTCCGGTTAGTGGCATGGAACACTGGGGACTCATCACTTACAAGTAATGTACATATAATTAAAAAGAAATTAATTAAACTATTCAAGTTAGCAAATATTATTCTTAGTATTCAAAATTTAGTAATTTAAAATGTGTGCGTATTTTATTATATATAAAAAATGCATATTTTCATGTTTAGATCTAAATAGTTAATGTTTAATATATTAGGTGGATCCATATATTCGTTCGGTTTTTGTTAGTAGTGAAAATTTTTTCCCAATGAAGATATCTTCTGCGTAAGGTTATTCGCAACTTATTTGAAAGTGAAGAAATTGGACATTTAAACAGCCTATTCAAGGCCAAGTCAATATGATCAATATTTTTTTATATAGAATCCACCATGTTTCGCTACAACTCTTGTAATTTACTTTGAGAGCTTTTCAAAACAATATATATAAAAAAAGATTATTATTTATTAAATATTTTCTAAATTATATAAGATTTAAAAATTCAGATTTAAAAAATAGCCGACGTTAGGATAATGAAATGTGTTCAATTGACAGCTAAAACATTTTGAATATTGTTCAGGATCACAATCCTGATAATTTCATTTGTTAAGGTCAAGGCCACTAGAGGTGGTTCGTCTCTTTTTCATACTTATGTACATAAGAAAATATTCTTATTACACATTAAAAAAATTATATATGTATAAAAAAAATTTACACATTCGAATTATTGGCAAAGAACATAATTACTCAAGATTACATTACATTAAATTATATATTCACAACAGAAACATTTTATATTACGTTCTGTCTTTCAGTGAATCATCAGTTATCTACGATGCTAACAAACATCCAACATATAGGAAAGCAGAATTAGCAGCGATAGTAGCACATAAAATTGCACTTCAATGGTTTGGTAATTTGGTCACACCGTCTTGGTGGTCTTATCATTGGTTAAAAGAGGGACTTGCTTCGTTTTTCCATACGTACATCATCGACAAGGTTATTCAATATTATTATTATATAATCCAAAGTTGCTTATTATTTGATAAAACTTTGAATTACATTTTAATGTAAGATTAAAATGTAATACCAGTATTAAATAAGACATTTCCATCAAATGTATTAAGATATATATAATATAGAATTAAATAGAAGATAGTATGTGCTTTAATTTAGAATTATATTTTAATATTAAACAATTTTAAATAATCTCCAATATATTTAATAGTAATTAAATTAGACATGATTCTTCTTAAAGAATTCGACACAAAAAACTTAATTGAATGTAGGCGCCAGAAAAAATAAAACTGCGAAGTTTTAAAATTGGAAATGACAAACAAACTGGTTTTTTATTTCTAATTCGGAATTTTTTATATTTAATCACATCCCATATCATTTTTTCTTCAGATTTTCAATGATTGGCGGACAATAGATTTTTTTGTGGTTGACAAATTACACTACAACTTTATGGTAGATAAAGGCGAATTGGGCCCTGTCACGTTGGAACTTGATAGTACCTTTGACAGACTGGATCTGCTTCCTTTTGTTTATCATAAAGGTAAGATTATGTAAATATAATTAAACTATATTATCTATTATAGATTTTTTTAATGTATACAGTACAAAGAAAAACAGAAAACAGAAAACTAAACGAACAAATTCTTTTTTTGCACAATATATAGGATGTTGTAAAATTCACGCTCGCGAAGTTTATTTTTGCACAAAAGTATCACGTCATTATTTCGCTGGCGCAAATTTTGAAACATTCTGTTGCATAAGTGTATTACATTGTATATTTTAATATTATATATATTATACTTTAACTATATCAATTATATTGAATGTACTATTGTAGCATCAGTTATATTGCGCATGTTACAAAATACTATTACCGACGAAGTATTTCGAAAGGGTCTTATCATATATTTAGTCAGGCAGTAAGTATGTGTAACAAATGTTTATTATATATTACAATATTCTTACATTTACCATACTTAGTATGATAAATGTAAGAATACCTTTTGTATTTACGATAAAAGTGTACTATTTTATCAGAAACTAATAAAAAATAAAATTAGACACACACTTGAGATATCGCATTACTGTTTAATTATAAACCATACACACTTTACTTTTTAATAATTATAATTTAACTTAAATTAATTTTGAACTATATTGTAAATTTTTGCATTGCATGGTATTTATTGTATATATTACATTGTACATTCATATTCAAAAAGATTCATTAATAGTGATTTTAATCATTTTCCGATATATGATTATAATGTTAACAATCGTTCTTTTATTTAGTGAATATGGATCAACTACTCCGGATGATTTGTGGAACGCTATACAAACTGCTTTAGACGAATCTGATGTCCCACACGAATATTATAGAATAAAGGAAGTAATGGATACATGGATGAATCAAAAGAGTTATCCCGAGGTGAACGTGATGAAAAATTACACTACTGGCGAAATAACAATATCTCAGAAATGTGTTTGTGAGCATGAAACTAATAACAAATGGTGGATACCCATAACATTTGCCACGCAGTCCAATCCGAATTTCTCCAGTGCTGTGCCCAGATATTGGTTGCAACCAGATCAAAATATAACTTTTAAAATTGATCCAAATGATTGGATTATTGTTAATGTACAACAAACTGGTAAAAATGGCTCAATTAATTAATGCTGCTTGATTTATTTTATGTGTTCTATTGTAAAGTTTTACATCGTTCTGCAAAGTTCTAAATTGTTCAAACTTTATACTTACTTTTTTATCTATAAAAATTTAAGAGAGATTTATATGATTACGTTCTCCGAAACTTTAGCCGAATATTAATATAAGTATATGTGTGTGTCTTTGAGTGTGTGTGCGTGCGCATGTGCATGCGCGTGTGTATGTGTGTGTTTGTTACATTTAAGCACAAAAAACAATTATAAATATCTGTATATATGTCTTAATAAATTCAATTAAAAGGTTCTAATAATGTATATATACATACATATGTATATACATATATATATATATATATATATATCTGTAAAATAAATTTAATAATGTACATTTTATATATACATATATATATATAAACATAATGAATAATGTAATAGGATACTATCGTGTAAATTATGATATCAAAAATTGGGAAAAAATTTCAAATTACTTACATTCTGAAGAATTCACGAATATACACGTTCTTAATCGTGCTCAAATTATTGATGATCTTTATGGCTTTGTGGATGGAAGAATAAGTGGATTTTTCTTCATGGATCTTATAAAATATTTACTGCGAGAAGTCGATTATGTGGCATGGTATCCATTTCTGTTTCGAGTTATACCATTGATAAAGAATTATATTTTCCTGCCAGAGGCCACATATGTCAAGGTAGATAACAGAGTTCTCTCTCTCTCTCTCTCTCTCTCTCTCTCTCTCTCTCTTTCTCTCTCTCTCTCTCTCTTTTAAAAGTATATCTGTATATATCTGTAATATTATAGTAGACTCTTTAATTCTTATAGTTCTACATTTATATATTGTTTATATTGTCAATCGAAATATTACGTCGTAAATATGATATCGTAGGTATTATATATTTTACAGAAGAATTTTTTTATTAGAATTTTTTTGTTAATGTAAATATGAATTAATAATGAACCGTAACATTTATAATGCGTTACTTTATAATGCGTTACTTTATAATGATATATCTTAACTTTTTAATAGAAAGAAAAAATACAATCGGTACATTTATAATCATTTTGTAAACGCATAATGCTCATTATAATTAATACACATTGACTGCAATGCTTAATGTACAATATTTTATATATCTTATTGTTTACATATTACATCATAGTGAAATTTAAATCATAATAAATTCACAAAAAAACATACAACGGTATAAAATATCAACTAACATGTTTAAATTATGTATATATAGATATATCGTAATACGTAGTGTATTTCTTTTAGCAGCCATTTTGCAAAAATACGGCCTTTTTTATGGAGAAAAACTTGCTACTTCAAACACATGGTCAGATAAAGTTTCCGTCTTAAATTTGTAAATATCCGTCTTAAAAGAATCATTCTTCAAAAGCTTTTACAGAATTTAGTATATGGAGTATCCCATCTAACACTAAATATTCCTGAAATATTCGTAAAGTGTCCCTCCCAACATTCCAAAGTAACATTCCGAAAGTTTTCCACAAAATATTTACAGAATGTAAAAGCAACTTTCGAATAATTGTTAAATGTTTCATTTATATATATGTCGTTACATATTCAAAACATATTTCATATATATTCTGCAAAAATTGTAATAAAGTCAAAAATTTTAGGCACAGAAATCTTCAAATTTATTTTTACTGAATTGATTTTTCTAATATGTATAGAATAAAAGAATGTATGTGCATATAACATTTTGAACACTTCATGAATGTTTAAACATTCGATAAAAATTTTTTTGGTCTTCCAGCACACATTGGGTATACAAATCGAACATTTCATAAATGCGAATACCAATAATACAAATTTAAAATCAATACATTATTATTTCATGATTTCTAGATAACCATAATGACACTCCTTAGCTATCTTCTTCGAAATATAGGATACTTAGAAAATACTGATGATGATCATATTACAAAACAGATAAGACTAGAAGCCATAAAATGGGCATGTACCATCGATGACAAATTATGTAAGAATATAATCGCTTTTAAATTGAACCAACATCTCGCGGATCCAGAACTTTACAGGTAAGTTTTATACAATTTCAATATCTTATAGTATGAATTTGTGTGTGTGTGTGTGTGTGTGTGTGTGTGCTCGCGCGCGTGGGTGTACGTGAGTGCAAGCAGCATATCGATATAGTCAAATCAAACAGTCTCCTTAATGTTTTTTTCAATCTACATTCTATGTTATTCTAATAACATAATGCATAGAATGGATGACATTGTAAGTAAAAATATCCAATAAATTGTTAAGTGGTTTGCTGATATAATCATTTTTTATTTATTTCTTTATTGTAAAATGATTAACACACAATTATACTTATTATTAAACAAATATTACAATATATAGAATGGAATAGTACTGCAGAACGGAAATTTAATTTTACAATGTAAAGTAACTTAATAAAGCATAGACCATTAATATATGAAACTTGATAAAATAAACAATTATTCATACATATGAAATGTATTATTTATTGATAAACAAATATGTTTTTTAGAATACTACCAGGACATAATTTTATGTATTGTATTGGTTTGATGGCAGCCAATCGAACTACTTGGGATAAAATGTTAGAATTATATCAAAATACAGATTCAAAAAAGGAAAAATTTAAAAAAACGTTGTTGACAAGTTTGAGTTGCTCCGAAAATTCTGATATTATTATCAACTATTTAAATATTACAGCATTTAACACTTCATTATTTCATGAAAAGGAACGTTCTTTTATCATCAAGTCTATTCTTGATAAGCATTCGAACAACAATTTGATCCTTGATTATATATTAAACAATTTTGAAACTGTAAAACCCAAGTAATATCATTTCTCGTTGTAAATATAGTTTTCTCAGTCATAAAGATTTATTAATCATGAATATATTACTTTCTCTCTTTACAGATCCCTTACTACAACTTTAATAATAAAACTTATTCTTCGGAAAGTCTTCTACGATGATCAAATCGATAAGGTATGTTTTATGTTTCTAAAATTACATATTTATTGAATTATCGACTATCAAATCAATAAAGCTAAACTAAAAAGTTGCAGCGCATTTCAAATAAAAACCTGTTGCGATAAATATAAATTATTTCAATTTTATATAAATTATTAAATTAATAATAACATTAATAATTAATTATGTTTGCATTTTTTAATTATTTTTGAAAGATGTCACATAAAATGGAGTAATACCGTGACGCAGGTTTTAAAATCTAATTTGAATTATGTATAAGAAATTATACTTATTATTAAACATCTTTAATTAATACGTTTCAGATAAAAGTATTCTCGGATGCTAATTTTGATCATGATCCAGAAACTCGGAATGCAATTAAAACACTGATACAAAAGCGTGAAAATTTACTTAAGGAAAGCCTAGAGACTTTTAAAAAACGCTTCTTTTAGAAGGGTTCATCAACTTTAATAACCAAACAAAAATATAATACAAAACATACATTTATCTAGCTAAACTTTCTAAAAATATTATTTTTATTTGCCATTCGTGAATAATTTTTTATGTATTTTTAATTATTTGTAATATTTTCCAATGCTGTAATATTTATAGTAATTTCTTAATAGTAATTTCTTAATAGTCTAGAAGCTATACAAATATGTATTATAACAGAATCTGTAATCTTTAATCTTCTGTATATTAAAAAATAATCCATATAATATTATATAATATGAAACGTTCTTTGTCATTTATAAAATATTTTTATAACCAGTGCTCTAGTTATTACATTAAATACATATCAAGCACATATAATTAAATTATTTGTCTTTGTTGATAAAGATATTATACTGTCCAAATATTATTTTTTATATAATAATATTGTTTATACTAACAATAGTACTTAAGCTATATTAATTATATATATATATATATATATTTATGGTATTATTACAATGTATAGTAGTGTCTTGATTTGGAATAAAAGAAATAAATAATAACGTCACCTTGTATTAATAATGAGTTATCTGTAATAAAGTAGCTTTATTCAAATATTAGTTATTATATTATTATATTTAAATTTAAAATATAGAGGAAAACATCCTATTATAAGATGGGCGCCTAATATGAGATAGCGGTGTGTCTGCTAAACTAATAACCGCTATCTATTGGTTCCACCATGAATTTATTGCTCTTGGATTGAAAACTATTTAGTAGAAAATTCATTATTAGATCATACTTACAGTCATTGTAAGTCTTGATTATTATTTAATAAATAAATATTTGGAAATAAATTTTTTATAATGTAATTAGAGTAAGATCGTACTAATAGAAAAATACGGAATATATTGAATTATAGAAGTTAGATTTGATGATCGTAAAACCGTGGAAATTGTAATATGAAATACCCAGGATATTTCTAATATGAAATAACTCATTCTCCCATGTTATAGTGAAAATTGTTGCTAAAGTGTGAATATTATTGTACAATAACAAAAAGGATAACCAGAATGAATGTCAAGTGTCTATTTCTGCGATGCTTGATTTCAATTATTTGAAGACGAGTTCTGGATATAATGTATTGCATACTCATTTTTCGCGCACGTTAACTGTGTTTGTATTTAAGAAACATTAAATAATTTGTATTTAGTAAGTTTGTATTTAAGAGAGAGAGAGAGAAAGAGAGAGAAATAATAAAGTTTTTAGTTTGCAATACTGATATACTTTGCGTTTTATTGTCGATTTCTCATAATAGGAGCACAATTTTTTGACTTTGCGATTTGTTCACTTTCTACATTTCTTTAATTTTTAAAAGATTGAAATTTGAATTAAATTTTATATAACAATTATCTTAAAGCTTACTAAATTTCCTTCAAAATGACCTATTATTTTTTTCAAAATTACTATTATTTTTTTAAATTGTGCCCATAAACTTCTAGCATTTACCCAAAATCAACTCAGTATCTCATATAATAGAGATCTTTCTTTTATATTTAAAGAACACAAATCAAGAGAAAATTAAACTAGATACGTATGTACATCAAAATGATTTTTTGTTACAAAATTTGACTCTCTATTGACTTTAAGTATCAAAGTAAAATTATTTTGTTTGTTTTGATTTTTATTGATTTTAATTGTTTCTTGGAAGCAAAATGCTAATTATTAAATTATGTATATGCATTTTGTTTCATAATACACACTGATATATCATTTTATCTTTATATAATGTTTATTAAATATTAAAGAAGGATAAAACAATTGATATATCATATAAATCGTATACTTGAAACAAAATTCGCTCCTAATTGTAATGTTTCGCCATGTTTATCTAGTTCAAGATTATCAGAAACTTCCTATCAGGAAACAGTTGAAAAGGTCCAGAATATTAATCATGAAACTTTTATAGAATGAAAAGTAAAAGGTAAAAATTTTAATCATTGAAGTTAATGAAGAAATTTTTTACTTTTTACTTTTTATCCTAGGAAAAAAGTTTCATAATTAATATCCAGACTTTTACTTAAATCCGCAGAACAGATTCTTACATAACGCATAATGCATAGTGCATAAGGGAATCAACCAATCGAAATTCTTCTTTTCTATGGAATGGGAGGAAAGGAAAGATTCTGATTAGTTGATTTATTTATGCGTTATGCGTTATGCAAGAGTCTGTGCTGTGACCTGAAAGTCTCTAGACTTTCTAGTGAATCAGGTGATATAATAACGGAATTCTAACCTAACTTAACAAAATTTTGTATAGTTGAAATTGTGATGAAAGTGATTTGTATTTTTCCAAGTTTTTAGTCATAAAAAATGGCTACTGTAAAATTCGGAAAGCACTTGAAAGAGTTGAGGATTCTTCTTTGTCAAACGTCCAAATCTAGTCAAGGCGTTAGGTAAAAAAGTTGTACGACATAGACGGACGTTCTGTCAGCGATCTAATTTTCAGTCTGTTAATTTTTATGTGTAAACCTTGCAGAGATTTCATCGAGCAACAGTATGTACCATTAAAGAAAAATAATCCGAGATTTCCCGTTTTAATCAGGGAATGCTCGTCGATTGAGCCGAAGCTGTATGCGCGTTACGGTATGTAAGAATTTAAAGACACAATATCAGTGATTATGTTTCTTTAGGAAACAAGAATGCTTTCCATTTGATGATACACATCAGCACAAGCGTCTCTATCCTTCTTGACATTCAAAGAGTGACATAGAACAACACTTGGATCGACTTGTGTCAAATGCACCCATAATCGACAAGAACGGCTTTCTATCCTTGACATTCTGTGAATAACAAAATTAGAATGACATTTGTGTCGATTATGTCTCCTAAATAGAAAGCATCTAATATCAACTTGATTACAAATTGTTTACATTTGTTATTTTTTCCAATGTAAATATTGTTTATTTAGTCTAATTCCATTATTCATTCTATATACTGAAAATCCATAATTTACATTATGTATATTATAGATTTTCGATATTTGCAGTGAATAACGGAATGCAACTTTAATTCTCATAAATTATATAATCATAATCCCTGTAAATTACTAATTTTGCAGAATATGGCGTAGAACGTTGTGTCCCTCTATCAAATCTGAAATCCGAAGAGATACTTGGAAGGGTTCAAGAATTGGCATCTCAAAAATAGATATATTTTATTGTGTTAATCTTGTATGTATTATAATATGTATAGTGTTTTAATAAAATAGTTGTATCAAATGAAAGTAGGCATTGACAGGAATCTGTCAGATCTTGTCTGGTAACAAATTTTTTTATTGATATTTATGTATACTGCACGTTAATATATGTATATGAAAGAATGGATTGAACATAAAGATATAAATTAATTTATTAAAAATTTATTAATAAAAGAATTAATTAAAATTTTATTTAGTAAAGAAAAATTGCACAAAGAATTATCTTCTTACAACAAAATATTTACTTTTTCTTTGTATATAATTTTTATATATTAAGCAACTATTTTGTAAAATAAGTGCAATATTTTCTACACTTTAAGGACAAGGGAGAGTTAAAAAATCAAAAATATTATTTTTGCGATGTTTTTTTTTTAAATATTGCGGTGTTAAGTTTTTGATCGATTCAAAGAACTTTGTTAAGCATAAATTTTATTATCATTTTACGATATTAAACTTTGTATTTTATTTTAAATTTTGTTTGAAAAATAAGTCTCTGGGCCCAAATTGCCCGATTAGTTAATACTTTCTGATCGGTTAAGAGTTAACATTCAGTAAATATAATAGATACATAAATATATCTATAATTAGAACTTCATACTATTAAGAAATACATGGCACAAAAAAGATATATATAATTGGAACTTCATCCTATTAATAAACATATGGAAGGGAACGAAGAATTATCTTTTGTATGCGATATGTGCATCCATATGTTTTTGATTTCAGGCAGTGATAATTTCCATATGTTATATGAAAATATATATCTGCAGAACATAATATCTTTTCTTTTTTCAAATCAGATCTATGTACATCAGTCAGATTTTATTAATGCTAATTAATAATTAAAACCTGCCTGCAGGCTTTTTCTGGTTTTCGTCAACAATTATTTGCTTCATTTATAAGAATCTAATATGTTCTAATATTCTCTTTTCCAAACTATATTTTCTTTGTATATAGAAAGATTTAATTATATTTCTATAAATGGCGGTAGGCCGAAGTCTTCTGGCTTGAAGTCTTCCAAACTTTCTAAAACCAATGTTGCGTTTTTGGTGAGGTGTTTAGGAAGCTGAGGATCTGGCACCATTACCACTTGCATCTTAGCAGCGATACCAGCCTGTACTCCATTCGGTGAATCTTCAAAGACTAGGCACTATATACAGATAAATAAATATGATTTGAACTTTGATTTTAAAATGTATATAAAATGTATATAAAATATGTATTGAAAGTATACAACAAACCTTTAAAGGATCAGGATTATCAGGGAAACGTTTTGCGGCAATCAAGAATATATCTGGATGTGGTTTTCCTCGGATGACTTCTGGATCAGAACCACCATACACTTTATGGTTGAACAGATCGAATAAATGTTTCCATTTTTGAGTTTTTAAATCGCTACTCTCCTCGCTTGAACTTGTAGCTAGTGCGATAGGTATATTATTCTTTTTAAGATGCTGCAACAACTTTTCTGCACCTACATATAATTAAAATCAATCAGAATACAATGCTAAATCACTTTCATCTTGTGTGTGTGTATGTGTGTGTATGTGTGTATAATTATATATACATACAATTTACCTGGCATAAGATTACATTGAGGAAATACTTCTTTGTATATAGGCGCGAGCTTATCTTCAAATGATTGCACTGTAATCGGAAGCTGTAATATTTCTATTAAAGTCTGCAAAGCTTCGGCGGTTTTATTACCCATAATCTTCGCTTTGTGCTCCCAGCCATATGTTTTCCCATATTCCTGAGTGACATGGTTGTACGCCATTGTATATATGGATTCTGTATCTACACGTTATAAAGAAAATTAAATAAATTAATATAAATTATTTTTAAAAATGCATTTCTGCAAATATTTCAATGTCATGATCGCCAAAAGGAATTGATGTCATTACAAAAATATCATCATATTTAGTGCACAATAGCACAATTGATACGGTGAAATTTCAATTATTATAGAAATCGTTACAGAATATAAAATTGTGTAAAATATTATATATATATTTATAATAATCCAAAATGTTCTTACCTAGTAATAAACCATCCATGTCGAAAATGCAATGAGTGACATCACGAAAATTCATTCTAATCACTGATTCTCTTAGGTTATCTCCGGTATAATCCGCCGGAATTCTTATAAGGATCTTTTTTGTATTTCGAGAAATACGAGAATTATTATTCGACAAAAATAGCAGTTCGCTCGAAAACCCTCGTTACCAATGACGTGATATTTCAAACTAACGGTTCCGTTCCGTGATAAAAAAGCAGATGTTAATACTTATGCTTGTGCAATCAGATTTCAACATATCATGTAGATACGGTATTGAGCGATACGAGTCTCCCTCTCTCTCGATATCTAGCATTAATCCTACATATGATCTTCCAATTCTGATAGGGAACCCTCCGTCTAGTTATCGAGCAAAGAGGAGCAAAATTCAATAATTGACTTGATAAGTAATGTAAAATATTTATACCAGTATTTCATAATGCATAAATTATGTAAAACTTGGAAACAAAATTTTAGATATCGTCAGATAAAAAGTCACAATGAGAAATGTTTGTAGTATACATGAGTTGGGGAGATACAATGTACATTTTTTATTACAAAAATTTTTACGAAATGTGTTCATCAAGTGTATTTGATAATTAATGTGATTAAACAAGTGTATAATATATATACAATAATCTAGTATTATCAATAATAATGGTATAATATAAAACGTATATAATTATTTTGTCTATACAAAAGGCTGATACTATTTATGTACTTACTATTTATCCAGTTCCCATGTTTTTGTTCCAATTTTTTAGCTTTTAGATTTTTGTGAAGATTACATGCAAACTAATTATTTAAATTATGACATAATTATTTAAATAATTATTGACTTTTCTGTTTGCATGTCACAATAAGAATCTTATTCTTAGACCGTAAACAAATTTAGAAATTTAGAAATTTTATATTGATTTAATACGTTATTATCGCATGTTTTCCAATTTTAATCAATCGGTACAAAAACATAGTCGTCTTTATTCAAGCTTCATCTTAATTTTTACCTATGTTGAATTAAATCATTTTCCGTAACGTTAGGAATGCTGTAAAAGTTATACGGCAAGTTCGTTGGCAAAAAGTTTTGTAACCCTGGCACTGTATTGAAATATGTGTTTCGGTCTCTGAATACCGTTTCTTGGACAGTACTAGTGACGTCCGTTTGGAAAGTTTGAATAGCAGTTGTTGGAATAGCTTGGATGACTATTGGTTGTGATGCTGAAGCATGAGGAACTGCTTGTATTACCTGTAAAAATACAACATTAAAATGATCCTTTGCGTTAATCAAATGTAAATTATCTAAACAATAAGATTTGCGCTTTCTGATACATTTTTCAATTCAATATAGTCTATCTTGAATGCAGTGTGATTTATCTTATATTTTTTTCAATTATTATTAATGTAGACACATAAAATAGAATGTTATTAATAATTCAACACCTAAATGATAAAATTATGTGCTACT
The DNA here is from genome assembly GCF_001594115.1 of Trachymyrmex septentrionalis. Classification (NCBI taxonomy): domain Eukaryota; kingdom Metazoa; phylum Arthropoda; class Insecta; order Hymenoptera; family Formicidae; genus Trachymyrmex; species Trachymyrmex septentrionalis. The sequence continues at coordinate 3,432,020 of NW_017305800.1, read as the reverse complement.
TAACTTTAAAGGCAGTTAAATATTCACTATTTGAAAGGTTTTAAAAAAAAATGTAAGAAAATTTGAATCCGGTAATTCTGTAAAGTGGAGAATATAGGATGCTGCTTATAATCTTTTTCTCATAAAAATTACAATTGTAATGAAATCAATTTGAAAACTTTGACCCACTCAGGATTGTGATGCAATGAAACAAACAATACTTAATAAATAAGAACTTATAAAAAAATGTATATCTACTTGTACTATCGTTGATTCTATTTGAGGTATCATAAAAAAATATATATCTACTTGTACTGTCGTTGATTCTGTTTGAGGTATCGGAAGTGGATCCTCTTCAGCAGATTGCTGTTGTATCGAAGTCTGCGTTTGTTCTGTTGACTGCTGTTGCAATTGTTGATTATTGGTTAGATGCTTAGTGTGAGAAGTATTAATTCCATGTCTACGTTTCATGTGTTTGTTATAATTTGGCCAATTCGTAAAATGATGCTGACACTCCAAACAACTGTATGGACGCTCTCCAGTGTGTTGTCGCCTGTGTGTCTGCGAATGTGAAATAATCGCATTAAGTAGAGCAAAGTGTAATTACATTTCATAATGATAACTTACAGTTAATATCCCTTTGAAACGGAAGCACTTTCCACAGAATTCACAGGTAAATGGCATCGCACCGGTATGAATTCTGTGATGTTCTCTCAAAGTTCCTTTCTCTCTAAAAGTTCGTCCACATACAGCACATTGATGCGGCTTGGCACCAGTATGTACTGTTTCATGTTTTTTCAATTGTAAGGGTGTTTTAAATCTGGAAGTTCATACTCTTATTCAAGATCTCGGATTCATTTCTAACTTTAATTCTACTGGTTTATCATCTCATCATCATGATGATGATAATGATGATATTTTTATGCTATTCTAAAGTGTATTAAATATAAAAAAGGCAGCTAAAATTTCATTCAATTGTATATAAAAAAAAATATTAGAATTTTTAAGAATACCAAACTTGCAAAAAACTTTTAACCTATTAAACTTAACTATAAACTTAAGAAAAAAAAGAATATGTATATTTTTACTTACGCTTTTGTACATTGAGAGCAATTGTATGGCTTATCTGGTGAATGAGTTAGGAAATGAGCTTCTAAATTTCCTTTCTGTATGAAGCTCTTACCACATTGATCGCACGTGAAGTTTCTGACACCAGAATGAATACGTTTGTGTGTTACAAGATTTGGTTTTGTCGAGAACCTAAAAAGTAAACTTTTTTATTAACATATAAAAATTCTCTAAAATGTATAATGTAAAAGAAATAGGTACCTTTTATCACATTGGTCGCATGGAAATCTATTCTTCATAGTTTCAGGCAAATGGCATCGATTATGAATACATAAAGCACTTTGCTGCCTAAAAGCTTTACCGCAAGTTTGGCACACATATGGCCGTTCCTCGCTGTGAATTGTCTTATGAGAGTCTAATACTTTTTTATGTACAAATGATTTTCCACAATCGTCACAGCTAAAAATAAACTAAATTATATTAATATACGAATATATACAAAGTTCTTATATAATCCTGATATAACAGCAAATAATTTTTACCTGAACTTCGCTTTATTCTTATGCCTTTTAACATGAGTAAGAAACCCATAATATTTATCATAAACCTTACAACATTGCACACACATATACTTGGCTTGCTGATTATGCACCATTTCATGATGCTCCTCTAATGCTTCTAGAGATGGTAATTTGTCATTACAATCTGTACATAACCAAGGATATCTCTCCAAACCTTCTGTTTTTTTTCTTCCATGCTTTGTTGGCTCTATGGTTCGTGTTTCTCTTATTTCTAAATTTGATTCTGTCTCTACTTTAAAAATACATATTATATTAGATTTACGATAGATCGATATAGTCATTAATTACTATATATACAAGTATATAGATATGTGTATATATACTTTTAAGAAATAAAACAAATAATAGAAAAAATACATTTTTTTATAAATTAATCTTACCAGGCATATAATTATCTACGACTTCATTTGCGACATCATTCTGTTCCTTGTCTACTTGAGAAGATATATCAAGCTCAGACCCTTCTTCAATCTTTTGTATCTGACCTTTTTTCTTTAATTTTTTTTTAGCTTGTTTGGGAGAGCTCTTCTTTATCTGTATCTTACACTTCTTCTGTTTTGCATTATCTTGCATCTCTTGAGTTTCAGAATTCGCGTTTTTATTACATCCCTCAATGAAGTAAGAATTATTCAAGATATTGACTGTTTCGTTGATATAATTGCCAGATAATTGACACTGGACAATCTCCTCCTTATTGTTGGCTTCGTTCTTTGGAAACTCTACGGTCTCCTCAACACAATCTATATTTGGTTCAGTCGGTTGTGGTTCGGACTTTGGATCTATTAGCAATTGTCTTAGAGATATTTGTGCTTGATTAGTCTTCTCAAAGAATTCATTGCACTGGTTCAATGAATCACAGCAGTCTATGCAAACCATGAGTGGCAAGCCATCAGTTATTACAATCTGTGCAATCATAATAATTATTACAAATAAAAATATATCAGAAGTACAGTTTACAAAATAAGGAAATTGAGTTTATTATTTCTTCTTTTCTCAAGTAAATTATTTCTTAAATAAAAACACTATAGTTTTATTATTTTCATGAAATAAACTTAAACATTATCTTTGCAAAATTTATTAAGTTTCTAATATAAAAGAATTATGCATAAAATTGAAGTTTGTTTGATCTAATATCTCTATTTTTTAAATTTCCGAAAGAGACAGTTTTTGTTCAAGAGTTAAATAAATAAATGAATTTTAAAGAATCTAGATTTTTTGGATATAGAAATATAACAAAATAAGAGGATATATTTGGTGCGTTCTGTTTCCTGCATGATACGCATGATGCATCATTTTATCTTTCTTTAATATTCGGTGAACAATAAGGATAAAATAATATATCATGCGCACTATGCGTGAAACGGAACTATTATAATATATTATTTAAGATTTTTATTCTTAATATTTAAAATTTTTTTCTTTCAAAGAAAAAACTATATAACAGTAGTTACATTCAATAAAATACATTTTGGTCTTAGATCAAGCAGACAGTTTTCACCAAGAAAACAGAGCTGCCGGTTGACCGTAGTAACTGCATGTACCTGTATCTGCAAGCATTTCGCGATCTTGGCCTCGATCGCAAGCTTTTGGCCTTCGGCGTCATAGATCCCGATGAAACTATCCTTGGTCTCGGCGCATAGCCGGCAAAGTTCCGGCTCCGTCATCGTCGTACAGTGCGTATGCAAAGTCGTCGCCGTCGTCGTCGTCGTTGTGCGCGAGATCGTCGTACGCCGTCGTCGACGTAGCGCGTGGACGCATCGCGTTTATCCCCTAAGATCGTATGCGTCGCGCGCGCATCATCGTATCGCGCCGCACGCGTAGTACGAGATCCCGGGGACCACACCGACCCGGGTTGTAGCGGACATGTTGTATCCACGCTCGTGCAACGAAGATACCGCGACCACGGGCGCGCTGGCGATGAGAGGCAAGGCGACTTGTTGCTCCTCTATGCGACACACCGCTGATCGATCAAACGGCCGGCCGGATTACTCAACAATTATCCACCTCGTTCCCGCAAGCAGGGAGTAAAACGCCGCGTGTGTCCGTATACTCCAATATACTCCGCAATGGTCCCACGAAAACATATACAATCGTCGGAGCGTTTGTTTGGAGTAAAAAAAACATTAGACTTACGAGCGCGCACGCGCATACGTCATCCGACTGGTCGATATAGTTGGCGACCATATTTACTGACGGTCGGTAATGTCGAGTGTGATAATAAAATTGATTTAAAAAATTAAACATGGCCGTTCGAAAAGTAGTAAAGATCATTTGCGAATTAAAATGGATCGAATGGATCAAGAATGATGTTTTAGTTGTCCTATGGAAAATCAGTTAAACAATAGATATCGATTACACGAAGATTAATGATTTATAATACAACGGAGATATATACATAACGAGCAATTTATTGAAACAGAAATTAAATCGGTTGGTAAACGTTTTTTTTTCCTTCATTCTTATAATTTTATTCCACAATGAAAAATAAAAACAATTTTTTTATTGTTTTTTTTATTAAATCTGTTGAAATGATTTGTTAAGCAAGTGTCACTGCAGACTCATAATAATACATATAGACTTTGTCCACTGTCATTTCTAACAGGGACTCGAACCAAACCGAAATAGGACAAAGCAAAGTTTCGTTCCCTTCTGAGCATCACTTTTGTTTCTAACGGAAAACGGGGCGGTACTTGTACTAAATAAAATAACAGTTCGATTATCGGTTTCGGTTTCGGTCCGATCCGATTCCCTGTTAGAAGCGACAGTGGACAAAGTCTTTTTAATGTTTCAAAACTTTAAATGCGTTTTTCTCGAAATCGTGTTTTCGAATTTGGTGATCAAATTCCAAAAAAACTATTAGTTCGATTTCTACTTTTACAGTTATACTCAGAGAACATATCAAACTAGACTAGAAACTGTGAACTAGAATTAATAGTTTACGTTAATTTTTTCTATTTTTCTGGAAGATCAAATAAGAGGAAAAAATGAATAAATTTCGAATCATTTTTTTATCTGTCGATATTTTGAAAATATGCATGTGATATTAATTATTCTGGTTCAAGCGAGAATTACAAGTCCACTTATTAAGAAAAAGCTCCACAATTTTGCTTCCAGACCAACAATACCACTTTTTCTTTTATTATCATTTTGACCGTGTTCGCGATGCAAATCTAACTTCAATGCTTATTACTATTTTATAAAAAATAAATATTAAAAAAAAATTTTTTTACGTGTATGCACTTTCTAGATCTGTATTATTTTTGAAGTATACTTAAATTTTTATTTATTAAAAAAATTCTCGAAAAATATCTTTAAAATCGGCTCTCAAATATAAAGACCCCCTTAAAAAATGTTTCTTTCAATAAATGTGAATTTTTATATGGAATTTATGCTTATTATATTACCTTTCTCTACAATAGATAATCCGTAACCATACATCCGTAACCACAGCAAAAAAAAACTGAAATTTAAATGATTACGGTCACTGTTGTCAATAAATCCATTTGAATTTCGGATTTTTCCGATTCGGAATTGAAAAAATCGAAATCATTATCCGATAAAAAAACTGGAACCGGAACCAAAACCAAAAATTGGATACAGCCTCTGACTGTGACTGTAACCGGACCGAAATTTTATTAGTCCTTAGTTTCTAATACCTTGTCTTATACGATGTTATATCATATACATTATTTAAGCGCACCAATCGAGAGACAAAGAAAAGCCAATGGTCAATGGTTATCTTATTTGATAACAAAAGATGTTGAAATTAGCGTCTATATATTTTTAATGTCGTTTTTTAAAACTCAAATTATCTTTTTTCTTAAAAAAAAACCGATCAAATATCTTATTTTTTAAATTATTTCTGATTTTAAGTTTATGCAGACAACTTCAATAAGCAACATTTTTATTATAATTCTAATTGAATTTTTGTAGAGTGAGAATTTGCAGAAATTAAACATTCACATAATGAAAAATTTTCTAAGGGTGAAGCTCACACAAGCCGATCACGCATATTAACATTTATTTAATGGTCTCGTAAAAATGTCCGGACAAACCGCTTAAAATTCAACGGGCGTGTTAGCGAAAGTCTACGTTTTCTCGCAAAGTCATCATGTCAAACGCAGTCAAACGGTCCTGTTGAACAAACATGCAAACATGATCGTGCCGTTAATCAATTCTACATATTTGCAAGTATTGCGGAATGTATGCTTTTTCCGAGAACTTTTGACGCAGCGTTATTTCAATTTTCATCACTTTCATGTACTTTACTCCCCTTTCACTCAGCATTGACAAACAAAGATTTTACTTTCCACTTTTCATGTAATCTGCAAAAATTAAACTTTAAAGATAATTTTGTTTTGAAATTTGGAAATTATTTATTCCAGTAGAAAATTCTCTTGAATTATTTTAGAGAAATTATATATTATCTTCAGACTCTCGACTCTCTGACTTCTTTAAAATTTGTTTTTTATTGGACTAAGATGTAATGGCTGCGGAAAAAATTATATCATCAATTAACATTTAGTGATTCTTTAATATAATTGGTTCTTATATACTTGGATTCTGCGAAGAATCTAAAGGCAAGAATCATATTAAAAAAACCACTAAGCACTAACTGCAGATTAGTTTTTTCTGCTGAACGCAGCCAATGTAATGAGAAATGACCATTAATTACACAGGTCTACAAAAAAATTTTTTTTTACTCAAAAATGATAGTATGTAATCCTGAAAGTTTTCGTCATGTTAAAACCAAATCCGTAGCAAAAATTGCTCCATCAAATCAAGTTTCCGAAATATTATAATCCAAAGTGCCAAAAAAGCACCTTTTTTTTGGACGTTTTTAGATTAAAATATCTCATAAACCTGATGTGATGGAGCAATTTTGGCTACGGATTAGAATTCGACATGAAAAAATCTACGAATCACCTATGATTTTAAATGGGTAAACACAGTAATATGAAAAAAAATTAGATATACAGCAAGTCCACCAGCCTTAAGACGTCTCCAGACGATATGGTCAATGTGTACGCCAACTTTGCACACATTCATTAAATATTAATTACGTTCAATATGAATAATTATTCACAGTTTAATTAACATGCATAAGCGAAAATCGAAAGCGGACATCCGAATAACTGTATGTGTTAGAAACTATCATAACGCGCAAAAAACTCGGAATTAGAACCATATCAAATTCAAATGATGCACTGCAATGATTCTGGGTTTTAAATCTCTTCGTGGTTGCAATAACTGTTCTATTCATTTTGTTTTTAGGAATACATTCTACAATCCAAATGTCATCACGCGTATATTGTCCGCTTTCATGTCCGCGCGATTGCTGCCGCATGGCAATAACGGAAGGAAAGTTTTTTTTTTTTTCTTTTTAAGACACAAGACTCTTCCAATATTCCGTATTTTTTGGAGAAAAGGTCCTTTCCGCATCGAGGATGGAAGAGTTTTTGAGCATCACTTGAAATATCATCGGAAACACGCCTCCACGCCCAAGCATGGTCCTCTTTACAGAAGAGGGGAAGAAAGGGAGGGAACGAGCGGTTCACGAAACGTACAGCGTCAAAGTCTTCGTGATGGGCGAGACCCGTCTCTCGAAAACGTTATTCACCGGGTGGTAAAAGTACTGACACGACGTGTCCTCCTTGTGTATATATAGGGGTGCCTGCCAAGAAGGTATTGCAGTTCTTTCCAGAACGTCTGCAAGACAACATCATAGTGGATATTCGTCATTTGACATTTCTTTGGAGACATTCAACCGCTCAATCATTACAATCGATTACAAGAAAAAAAGGTAAGTTTAACGAGGAAAGCACTCGATCGCAGGTGATCGTGATAAATTAATTTAACGTGTGAATAATGTTATGCAGTTAAGATTATATTTTGACGATTTATAGTAAGAAGTTAGATTACATCATTCTATGTAAAATATTAAATGTTAAATTTCAAATTATTACGAATTAATCAAATTATTACAAAGTAATTTTAATCAATGTAATTAATATTTAAAAAATTGCAATATTTATATCTAACATTCAGTAAAATTATTGAGAATGGATTCTGTATAATTGATATATAATTATATTTTAATATTATTATTTGCAAGAAAAATATAATATTTACTGGCACTAGTTAAAGTATTTGTCACACAAAAAAAGGTTGATTGAGCGTAAGGTACCACCCTGTATAATATTGGCATCACAAAACCGGTTTAAGAGTTGCTTCTTCATGAAAGTTCGGACATTTATGTAAATCCACAGATAACGAAGAAAGCACTAATGATGCACTAAGAAAGCACAATAGGCTAAAGAATTTCTCAAATTTCTTCAAGTTACAACAGATCATGGAAATTATATTCATGCACATTAATTTCATATTTCTTTAGTGACCGTGGCGTAAAAAGAAGAAAAATGATAACATTCATACTTCTTATTGCTTTGGTGACGTTGTCCTCTGCCCAATTTCAACCACAACCCAGCGGTAGAATTCTAGAATCACCGAATCCAGCACTTTGTGCGCAGAGTAAGTCAATATTTATGTCAATATTATTAAAAAGGGGAACAAAAATCAACGCAAGTTTTTTTTATAGCGGAAACATTTATATAACATAAATTTCATAACAACAAAATATAAACGTTTTGACCATTATTTGCAGTTTTTTTATTTAAAAGAAAGAAATTATAAAATTATCAGCTAGTTTATCAAAATAATAAACCATACCTAATTAAATTATATCGCTTACTTTTTGCACATTTATGTATCATTATTTTAATCAAGATCTAGCTAAGGAACATGAAAATAACTTCTAAAAACATTTAAAATTTTTTAATTATCCTTTATATAGCCTTTAAATTTCTATATTGCTTAGAAATGAGAAAGAGAGAGAGAAATGAAGAAAAAAATGTCGTGTAAAATTAGTTTTTAAAAATATTGTTTAAAAATTAAAAGTAATTAATTCGATGCTGTTATTATTCTCGGCTGATAGAGGAAATTGCCATTATTAATTTTATGCTACTAGATTGGTCGTAGAAATCATCATTTAGAGAACCTTTGTTGATCTTCTACTAAGATAAGTAATATGTTCCCGCGATGCTTAAAGATCCACGCTGGAGAGAGTCTTCCTTATTCCTGTTTCCCTCGACAATTGACTGTTTATCCAAGAAAATCTCGAACTAGAGAAAGTATTTTCAATATTTGTTATTAAAGAGAAGCCGTGACCCATAATCCTATGACGGAATTCTCCTCCTACTTTGATTTTTTACTTCCTACTCTACCTCAGTCCGCTTCGAGGTCATTGTTTAACTCTCGACTCTTCAGCCATCCCCGTCTACAACGCGTCTTCTTACATCGACATCTATCGTTAGTTAACACCATCGTTAATTATACGTGCCCATCCAGCCTTACACCTCGCGTCTTTCTGGGTTCACGCTCGTTATAGAAAGTGTGACGATGACACCGACAGCAGTGTAACCCGAACTCATTTGAATTGGAAATGTCCTCGTCCTCATCGTAAGTAGTACGGAATGTCGGTTGGTACTTTCATGTCCATCGTTTTTGATTGGGTCGAAGTAGTGATAATATATCATTGTTATGTTCAACGTTCATGCGTATCAGCGTTTATCTGCTTTGGAATGGAAAATCTTTTGAGGATCAGTTCCCAGGTTTTTGTAAGCTACATTGTAAACAAAGATAATTCATAAAAATAGATAATTCATCAAATTTTCCTCTTTTCCAAGAATATAATCTTGAAATCTTTTGGAACCGGTTCCCAGATTTTGATCAGGAATAAGAAATCTTTTGGGAACTTCCGGCTCCTAGATTCTGATAAGCTATATTATTAATTAAGATAATTCGTAATAAAAGATTTACCAATCGAGTTTTCTACTTTGAAGAATATATTAAATATATCTCAAAAAAAGATTAAATTTTATTTAAATTACTCCTGTTTTTTAAATTCTATTTTTATTAAAGATAATGAAATAATTTCAACTTACAAGTTAAAGACTCCTTTAATTAAAAGTTTAATTAAAATTGTATCTAATATTATAAATATAAACAATCTATGACTCCTATGGAGTCGCCTTGATTATATTATATATTATTTTCTTAGTTGTCTATTTTTATTAATTTTTCATCTTTATTAAAATAAGATGAATTTGTTTTCTCTTCCATATAAAAATCTTATAAAAAATCTAATAGTAAAAGAATTAAATCATAATATAAAACTGTCTGATAGAACATCATCGACGAGCTTTTAGACTTCTAAGATGAAAGAATGTGGTATGCACGGAATTCAGATAACCGATTATTCATTCATTAGGCGTAGCCTATCTACGCGTTTCAAGACACGCCTCATAAAAAAACTTTCTTTTTCTTTATTTAGAAAGTGACGATGTAATCAGCATACTACACGGGTGCCAATGTCTAGGTCGTGACTGTGGTCCCCGAGGTCACCGTCACGACTGACACTAATTTCGTAACTTTCACTCCGGGAATGAGCGGAAGATCTCCGACTCTTCCCGGTAAACTCTCGCGTTCAAAGATATTCATAAAGATTATGGCCTATTGTCTATTGCCTATCTAATTTGCTTCATCTTCTAATTACGGTTTTTCGCAGGAAACATCCATCGACGATTCAATGGAAAAGGCTATTACTTCTCATGGGCCGATCCGAGGACAACTGGACAGGAGGTAGATTGGCTGTCAGGTAGAAACTTCTGCCGACAACGTTGTATGGACCTGGTTTCGTTGGAAACCTCCGCCGAGAACGAGTTTATCAAGAGCCACATCGTTCAAAGTATGCATGATTCTGCAAATTGAGCTTATATTTGTGAAAGCAAAAACAAAGGATGACGAAATGAAACGTTTCTCTTATAGACAACATAAAGTACATCTGGACCTCCGGTCGTCTATGTGATTTCAAAGGCTGTGACCGGCCTGATCTACAGCCCCTTCACATCAACGGTTGGTTCTGGACCGCCGAGTTACAGAAGCTCGCGCCGACCAACGATCGTAGCCAAAACGACTGGTCTGAGAGTGGCGGGTAAGATTTATTATTCGCAATATAACGCATTCTTATAGCATATATCAACCTGTAATTTTGTATGTGAAAATAACGCCTATTAGAATGCTTATATCAAGATGAGTCAAGAGAGTACAAATGCTACTTTCATTATTGAGATCAAGGATGTCGAACAGTTGTGATTAGATCTTTTTCTATTCAGTGTAAATCCCAGTTATTATCTGTTCTGTAATCAATGATCTCTGTATGTACACGCATATCAATACTCAGGGTCTAATACTCAACTTCTTCAAATATATACGACACAAAATAACAAAAACTATAATGTGTATATCTTGCAAGAATTATTTTGAACAATGTATATGTTTTTAGCATCGGCAAACCGCAACCTGATAATCGTGAGGCTCTTCAGGGCGGCGCTCCTGAAAATTGTCTTGCAATCCTCAATCAATTCTACAACGATGGAGTCAATTGGCACGACGTGGCATGTCATCACAAGAAACCATGGGTCTGCGAGGATAACGAGTCTCTTCTGAAATATGTTCGCTTCACCAATCCTAATATTCGTATATAATGGAAAAAAAAACTGAACAATGACAGCTTTATCTTGGTTTGAGTAGGTTTAAGCATACCTATGAAGTTATAACATTCAAAAGCGCATCTATACGACACACCAGTGAAGCGACTGAATAGTATATAGAACATCTTATTTATTGTATTTAATACTTCCATACTCTCATTTGCCCAAAAAACATGAATTATTTAATGGAAATTTTATGAATGTTAATTTCAGGAAATATCACTATTTATATTCTTAGATATAATCATAGATACACATGGAAAATTATATTTAATAGAAAGACTGCAGTTCAAGATTTATAGATTAGTTCACTCTATATGAAAAATTATATATTCCTAAAATATTATACTAATTATATATTCAGATAGCAATAAATTTATGAATGAATAATTTGACGAGTTTATTTATTATTAAAAAACATCATTTTACTTTATATGTATCAATTTATGGCAAGTATTATCCTGTTAAATTACCCTGACTTTCTTCATGTAAAAATTCAAGATATACAAAACATGTTTATTAATACAATAAATATCACAGATGTTTAAATAATCAATAACTAAATTATAAAATATATATTTACTCCATCAGATATGTAACAAAACAAGGTATTCACAAAAGAGTTTAAAAAAGTTTTGGCAATTATTTTTGATTACTTTTTACCTTCCACCATTATGATATGATATCCAAACTTCGTTTTTACCGGTGGATCTGTATAAACCGGAGATCCCAGGCTAGAAATTGGTAATGCAAAGGCAGCGTCTTGGAAAGGTCCCACCATGGAACCTCGCGTCATCCAACCAAGATCACCCTTTAAAATAATAACCATGCATGATTTATAATACATTTCTTCTCCAATTATTCATATATCAAAAGAATATAAATATATTCTTTGTGTTACCCCAGATCTGGCTTTGTCCTCGCTGTATGTTGCTGCAACCTCATTGAATTTCTGACCAGCCTTCAACTTCTCTAACGCTTCTAATATCTTGGACTGTTTCTCGCACAAGATATGTCTAACCTGTGTCCAGGGAAATAATTGTATAAAATAAATGACACAACAGTCAATAGTAAAAGTCTATTTGTATACAACATTTGTAACTGGGGTAACCAATCATTGAAAGACCGATTACATGTGACACACACATCGCTATCAGATAAATTCCAAATATGTTAAATGCATCCTAACCTTCACCGAAGTTCCTCCTTTTTTCTCTGTCTTCCCGCCGTTGCTCTCCTCTGAGGATTTTCCCTTGCTGGACTTCGTGGCACCGGCGTTCTTCTTCGGCGGCATGATCGCGTGCTATCGACGAATCTTCGGGTTACGTCAGTCAATACAACGGAAAACAGCTGGAAACAACATGAATTTGAAGATTCAGTGACAGCTGTAGATAAATTTTACGAATGGATAAGTAGTGCCGATATAACCGACTATCGATGACGAAGCTTGAAATTCAAGCTGTCGTGATCATGTGATATAGAATTCAAGGTCTCGGGAGATAAAGGAGAATATAAACACATGTATAAATCGATTTTCAGTGCACTTCAGTCCAACTCTGGTCTAGGTTGTGATCCCCGTAGAGACTCAATCTATTCTGATCAACAA
>NW_017305800.1:3386540-3419075 GCF_001594115.1 Trachymyrmex septentrionalis | reverse complement strand
CGATTTTCAGTGCACTTCAGTCCAACTCTGGTCTAGGTTGTGATCCCCATTGTAGAGACTCAATCTATTCTGATCAACAACGCGACTGTGATACACTATACAGTTTAGATATATTTTGAATCTTATATTTGCTTTCCTTTTTATTTCACATTTGTATTTCGCTTCAAGCTTGGCGTTCTGTGATAAAGCGTGCTTCTGTACCTGGCAAGAACCAGCATACTAATTTTATAGATTAATCTCGATTAACGCTAATAATAGTGGTAAGTAAATTGAAATCATTGCGTATCATTTAAATAGTCACGAGATTGTAGAGTTCGCTCGGCTTTTTCCGCAGTCGATTTGCTATCATGTTTGTGCCAAATTTCGTTATTTCTGCTGACAAAGTATTTACCGACAAACTTTGCAAAATCTGTTTTCGTCAGATTCGGCTATCTGGGTTATCACATTTTCTTCTACAGTTTTATCTCTAGAACATTCTTGAATTTGAATTTAATTGTGCAAGAAAAACAAGAAAAAACAATTGCAAAAGAAGTAACTTATTTACTGCCACGTTAAAGTTTATGTCTTGCTGTTAAGTTGTTAACTAATTTTTAAAACTTAATAGCGAAAACACATATAAGCTTTAAAATATCTTTTAAAGTATTTAAGATATATTTAAATGCACATTTAAATATGCAAGATATTATAATTAAATAATTAAGATGTTTAAATATCTAAGATGTATTTATAAATTTAAAGTACTTTCTAAATATCTGAGAGATATTATTTATAAAGAGTATTAAAAAAATCATTCAGCATTTATATATGATAGACAGCACATTGTATGTGCTATATATCATATATATTGTAAATGCTGAATGATTTTTTTAATACTCTTTATAATTAATTTTTCTGGATATTTAAATATCTTAAATATTTTTACTGCGTAAAACAATCTTAATGAACGTAGATCAAAAGCTTGACCGTTTCTGATTCAAACATTTTTTTAGTATGTTAGCGGCATTACGGATAACTTATTGGCTTCTAGAATGTTCTCATTTAATTTTTATATTCATATTTCATCATTTTATTCCTATATTTTATAACAGAAAATTTCACTGGCAATAAATCATTTGTTATCAACTGGCAGGTCTACATATTATTTGATGATTACACAGTTATAACTGATTGACTGTGAAATCTTCTGTTATAAAGTATTTATGGAAACTGAATGGAGACATTTAGAATATTTATAAGCACTGAAATTAACATCATATGAGACACCTAGAAGCCATTAAGAAGTCATTCATGATGCTAACATATAAAAAAAATGTTTATATCTCAGAAACGGTTGAATTTTTGATTTATGTTCATTAAGGTCTTATATTCAGAGTGGTGTGTACTATATATCTACTATATAAATAAATAATTTTTTAAACATCTTTTATATTATTATAATTTATTATAGCTAATTTTTACTTGATTGATAAACAAAGGAAAAGACTGTTATATAATGGAACTGATACGGCCAGACCGACCATCTAAATGTACATATAAAGTGAATGGGGAAAATTCACCACATACGAAACGAACGGAGTAAGTTTGTCATAATTGAATTGAAAGCTTTACAAAGAATTTTGTCCATATAATTTACACATATTTTCGCAATTGCACGATATACATTACAGCCTTGTGCTAATTTTAACAGAAGAAAAATTTTACCACATGCTTTGAGATATCAAAGTTTATCAGTAAACCACACAAATATGTTATTACTACATTGTCATGAAACAAAGAGAGATTATAAAACTTGTCATAAATATTGCTATAAACTACAAATAAATATGACTTAGATAGTTATTGTAAGATATTAATATAACACAGATATATATGATAATAGCATATTTGCGTTATTTTCTAGGTTTCCAAATCGTAAAAAGATATTGCCAAACATTTTAAGTACAATTGGCCAGACACCTCTTGTTCGGCTTAATAAAATTCCCAAGGCTCATGGGATCAAATGTGAAATGTGTTAGTACAAATTTGATATTATATTAATTATATTTTATAGAATAGAAATTTTCTTTAATGAAAAAAATCTGGTGAGAAAATTTTTCTATGTTATACAGACGCTAAATGTGAATTCTTTAATCCCGGAGGATCTGTCAAAGACAGAATAGCGGAGAGAATGATCTCGGATGCGGAAGAAAAGGGTTTAATACAACCGGGATATACAATCATTGAACCAACAAGCGGAAACACTGGAATCGGTCTAGCCATGGCCGCAGTGGTCAAGGGCTATAAATGCATCATCGTGATGCCAGAGAAAATGTCTAATGAAAAAGTCTATGTGCTTCGCGCTTTGGGTGCAGATATAGTTAGAACACCGACTGAAGCTTCTTGGGACAGTCCGGAAGCGCATATCAGTGTTGCCCAAAAATTGCAAAAGGAAATACCCAATAGTATTGTTTTAGATCAGGTGCCTTATTTCAATATCTTTCCTAAAACATCTTTAAAAATTAATGAATTATATTTTTAACATAAATACTATTAAATGTTACATATAGTATACAAATCCTGGTAATCCATTGGCGCACTATGATCAAACTGCAACAGAAATTTGGGAGCAATGCGACGGCAATATAGATTATGTGGTACTTGGTGCTGGCACTGGAGGTACTATATCCGGAATTGGACGAAAATTGAAGGAATTGTCGCCTAGTGTTAAAATTATCGGAGTAGATCCTAAAGGCAGCATTTTAGCGGAACCACCTGAATTGAATGAAAACAGCGTTGGTTTCTATGAGGTGGAAGGAATCGGTTATGACTTCATTCCTACGGTATTAGATCGTAAAGTAGTTGATGAGTGGCAAAAAACTGAAGACAACGAATCTTTAAAAGCGGCACGAGAATTAATTAGGGAAGAAGGATTGTTGTGTGGCGCTAGCAGTGGTGCGGCACTCGCGGCGGCGTTGAAAGTCGCCAAAGACTTGCCTGCGGATAAACGTTTGGTCGTTATCCTACCGGACAGTATAAGAAATTACATGACTAAATTTGTGTCAGATCAATGGATGGAAGCTAGAGACTTTTTGGTAAAGTTATAAATTATACATCTAGAATATCGTAAATTTATTGCAACTATTAAATATTTACTAAGTTATAATTTACTTTCAGGTGTCCGAACCTTCAACAGAAGCAAATAAAAAGTGGTGGAACTTACCGGTATCAAAGTTATCACTAAAGAAGCATATATTATTAAGAGAGATGTCATGTCAAAATGTTGTGGATTTTTTTAAATCCTCTAATCATATTCAGCAATTGTTAGTAACTGATGCAAAGGAAACAAAAGTGCTAGGAGTTATCGCATTGGATACCCTTCTATCTCATTTAATATCCGGTACGGTGAATGGAACCGATTTAGCTGAGAAAATCATGACTAAACAGTTTATGAAGGTCACAGCCTCTATGACAATCGGTAAAGTGTCGCGTATTCTTGAAAAAGAACCTTACGCCGTGGTTGTAGACGACCATGATGCTTTAATCGGACTTGTAAGTCGAAGCGAAATTTTTGATTTTATCACTAAGGATGATGATGGCAAAGAAATAATGGCATAGCATAAAGTCTGTTCCATGTTGTATGTGATCAAGATTGTCACCTGTATATGTACAGATAATTAAGATTAATTACGTCAGGAAATTTCTTCCTTTTTAATATTGTGTTTGATACTATATTCTTATATTTGTATAAGTTGAAAAATATTTATACATAATATACGAGGGTCGTTCGAAAAGTCCGTGCAAAGTCAGAGAGATGACACTACTGGCGCGTATCAAGGTTAGATTTAGTTAGTAGCATCTCTTGGAGGAACACACACCAAGTTACAGCCAGATCGGTCTATTTGTTTGTGTTTGGCATTCATTTGAATCGAGGAAGTCGAGTGATTTTCAAAAAATGGAACAGCTCACACCTCAGCAGTTGTGGTCGCAAAATTAATGGAATTAGGGTTCCAACTCGTCTCACATCCCCCCTACTCTCCAGACTTGGCTCCCTCGGACTACTATTTGTTCCCCAATATAAAGAAATGGCTGGCGGGAAAAAGATTTTATGGAAACGAGGACATGATTGCAGAAACAAATGGCTATTTTTCAGACTTGGACAAATCCTATTATTCGGAAGGGATCAATAAATTAGAGCAGCGTTGGACGAAGTGTATAAGCCTAAAAGGTGACTATGTTGAAAAATAAAAAAGTTTATCCCAAAAAATTAAGTAGTTTTTATTTTTGCACGGACTTTTCAAACGACCCTCGTATAATGAATTGTCAATATGGAATTTATACATCTATCTAGATGTCGTTTTTAAACTAATATGAGAACTAAATTGTTAATGTTTATGGCATTTATACATTTTAAGTATTTAAGTCATATTTTCCACTTTTGTAGTAATTTTATGAATATTTACCAATGTAAGTGCAAATACAGATGAACAAAATAAAAAAAAATGTGAAACGAAAATCGTTGTATAAATGTATATACATATATTCTTTATTTTTCATTATATTTTGGGATTAGAGCATAGTTTTACAAATGGATATAAACATTATACAACAAGATAAATATCAGAAAGAACAAATATTTCATCCCTGGGAATATTATAATATAATATATTTTTTCCACACTAAATACAATAAAAATACATGACATAGTACGATGAATATCTAGTCATATTTCCTTATATTTCACATAAGAGATTTACTATATATGTACCTTTTTACACTTCTGTATCTTCTTATTTCTCGAGTCGCTCAAAATGGCTATTAAATCTTTTGAACTTGAACATGGAACTTGCAGCTTGGTAACGTAGTAGTTTCTGCTGTGACAGTGCTAATAATACCAAGATTCGCTAAACTACCTCGGAGAAGGCCACAAGTGAAAGCCAATAAACGAGGGCTCTCCTTGAGGTACTGCTTACTATTACTCGTACCAACTTTATCTAGCAACCTAAAGGCATTATCTTGCAACACGTACACTCCGTGATGGTTAGTTCTGAGATTATCGATTTGTTTGTGATACAGGCTAGACCAGAAGTCTGTGCAGATAAACTTGATCATGTCTAGCTCGTCCTTGAATCTGCTCCACTCTCTCGTCAGTCGTTCAATAATTCTATATCCGACGCTAAATCCCATCCATTCTAAACGCGAGAGCTCCTCCTCACCTTCCTATCAAAAATAAAAAAAATTTAAGAGTTCTTTTATGGTAAATAATAGGACTTGGTTATTCTCAGCCAAAAGTAAATTATATATACCTGTTAGCTATAGTTTTCTACTCAATAATATAACTGTAATATGACACAATATGTTAGATTACAGTTATATTGTTGAGTAAATTATTATAATTTTGTTGATGTTTGCTGGGTTACTCTTGTCATGATCAATTACTCACTGCATTAGACGAACAAGCAGCATTAGATGTGCCCGCAGCATTAGACGATCTGCTCAAAACATAATTAACCAGCTCGGCGTGTAAATATTCGAAGAGACAGTCGTCTGCTTCCCCGGTTGAGCTGGGATTCGCTTTAGAATCAATTATCTGTTGTTTCATCGTTCGACGATATCGTTTTGGCTCGATTACAGATAGTTAATATTTTCTTATGTAACTTAATGTATAAATGTATCGTTCACAGAAAAAAAAATGTTAAACAATTTGAACACAATCGTCAACTTTTCCTAGATTGTTAATTAAAGAAAAATTACTTTCACTGCGCATCTGACTGCAAAATTTGCTTGGCGCATATGACGAAATATGATAAAACATATGATATCTTTGACAGATTTGCGCATGCGCTGTGAAGCGATTGTATGATAATAGTGTACCACAATGGTAACCATGGAAACTGTAAAGCATGCTTGTTCCACGCTGCAGGATAATCATATCGTACACCGATAATTATTTTCTTTTTACATAAAAAATATGTTTCAGTTCACATAATCACGTTAATCTTCCTTGTATTTATATTTAATAAAAATCTTGAAAAGTAAGTATATTAAGTTTCTATCGATTATATTTTATATAAAGTATTATGTATTTAATTATTACATTTACAATAATAATCATTAATAATAATAAATTAATTAATTAATAATTGATTATATATTTTAATTATTTAACAAATATTGATTGATATATATGCGACTATTTTTATATAAGAGTAATAAAAAATATTTGTTATTCGTAATTTTAATAATATAAATTGTTGAATAAAACAGAATATGGACAAATATATTATCAACGGTCAGATCGGTGAAGGAGCGCAAGGCTTAGTCCTGAAAGCGCACGACTCATCTCGAGATCAAGAAGTAGCATTAAAGAAAATCCTGATTAAAAAGATCGAGGGTGGTCTACCGACATCCATCATACGCGAAGTAAAAAGTCTGCAACAACTCAAGCATCCTTATGTAAGCTTACTTTCATCTAATATCTTCTTAACTTTCTTCAAGGAAAAATTATATTTAAAGCGTTTACTGTAATTTTCTGAATTAATTCAACGGAATTTGCATGCATTATCATTTGTTCGCAGGTCGTGGAACTACTAGATGCTTTTCCAAATGGTTTAGATTTCATAATGGTGTTTGAATACATGCCAACAGGTCTATGGGAAGTATTAAGAGACTTCGAGATATCTTTGACGCTGGCACAAATTAAAACGTATATGAAAATGTTGTTGGAGGGCATAGCATATGTGCATGGTAAAAATATAATGCACAGGGTACACAACTTTTTATTTAAAAATAATTCAAATTCAGATATACGTAATCCGAATCTTTTACAATGTTAAAGAGTTTGGAATCGCATTTTAGGATTTGAAACCTGCGAATTTGTTGATTAGTGAGAAAGGTATCCTGAAAATCGCGGATTTTGGCTTAAGCAGATTGATGTGGAAGGATGGTACAAAGCCGTATTCACATCAAGTCGCTACACGATGGTATCGAGCACCGGAACTGCTCTATGGAGCACGTTATTACACATTTGCGATCGATATTTGGTCGATTGGTTGCATATTCGGTGAAATGTTGAACACTTCTCCATTATTTCCAGTAAATAATTCCTTTTTCATAAATAAATTATTAATTTATATAGCAATATTCTGTTACCCGTAATTGCAGGGTGAAACTGATATCGAACAATTGGCCATTGTTCTAAAGTATTTGGGTTCTCCTACATCCGAATCCTGGCCCGAATTAACTTCGTTACCGGATTACAACAAAATCACCTTTCCTTATCACAAAAGCACATCATGGGAAAATATTATTCAAGATGCTCAGCCAGAAGCTATCGATTTAATCAGGCAAATTTTGATTTACAATTCTTCGAAACGTCTCACAGCTGAACAGGTAATATACAAAATTATACAATGATATATAAATAATGAGGTATATAACACAGAGTTATAAGATCCCTATTATCCTTGATTTTTTTTATTAGTGACTATTATTTTTATACTGTTCTTCCATAACTTTTCATTAAAGAGAAAGCAAAAGAAGATATAAACTAAGACATAAAATAAGACAAATAAAAATAAGAAATTATTATTGCAGGCATTGTGTCACACATACTTTTACTCCAAACCATATCCCTCTATGAAAAATCTAATAAAACCACCATCAGATCATCGTCTCCGCGTAAAATCGAAAGAAATCAATCCGAATGTGCAACCAAACACGCTTTTCGAAAATCTTCTAAGCATTGTATAACGATGAATGACATGATGTATATTAATAGTATGTTATTAGTATAAATAAAAATATTCTTTATAGAAAAAATTAGAAAATCCTTTAACAATTTTATTTAACAGATTTTATTTAACTTCCATTCCTGTAAAGCGCAAGTATTCTTCTGAATACCTCTGGATTATATCCTTCGACTACTGGTCTACCATTATCATATTCAGCTTTTTCATAAAGCGTCAACGACGGTAAAGAACACCAGAAATTTTTTACACTGACGTCCTTGGCGTCTAACGAATTGAGTTGAAATACGAAAAAGTGATAATTCTTTCCATCTGATTGAATACATTGCACAGTCACGGGCTCTGGTAGTTTCTTCACGGATGAGCCAAACTTTTGCCGTGCACAGGACGCCGCCATGGTGTACGTTTTTATCAAAGTGCGACTAAAAATCTGACTCTGTGTCACAGGTAATTCCGTCTTATTTCTCACATAAACGGGGTCATAATGCACAAAAATAGTGTGGACGTTTATCCAAGGTATAGTTGGACTGACAGCTGTTATTAATATACTTGATATTAAAAATATATTGTAATATATATATTGGAAATAATCAGCATTAAACTTACGATACATATCCTCAGTTTTGTAGAAGTTTGTCTCGTCCAAACCAATAGTGTGATGCAGTGGCTGCATATTCGGAAGATCTATTTCCATATTGCTGTTAGAATTTTCTATTGGTTTTAGAGGATTTGCCGACATGACCGTCACATCTGAGCTTAGGGTAAATTGAATAAGGTCTGATTCCTTATCTAGGAAACATTTTTATGTTATTTGAATAAAGTTGAATGCAATATTAAAATATTGCAATATTTAATTATCTATAGCTAAGCTACCTAAGTTTAACTTTGTGATTCCATTATAAAATATACATCGTTTCTGTGCGATCTCTGGACCCGATAAGGACTCGCAAAGTTGTAAAAATTTTCTAGATAAATTCTGCCTGTAAAAATATTCAAGAAATAAGTGTGTAAATGTACATTTTTGCTGTATAAAAATAATACTTAAATCTTTTTTAACTCACTAACATTTTTCTACGATTAGTTATACCATAATCTCTAGGAAACACCCATGCAGGTCTTTCAGGATCTTTCCTCTTTGGTAGTTTTTCTTGATGAGCATCAAATATATTCGAAGTATAAATTATCCTAAAATGGCAACAATTATATATATATATATATATAGAATTAAAACAAATAATTTAGTATACCGTTTTACTATGCTGTCTACATGTTCCGGTAGATCTGGAAATAAATCTTGGATATAATTTGAAGAACTGTTCGGCAGACACACAGTGTTCGTCAATATCTGTGCTTGACGAAATCCTTCTTGCAAAACGTTATTATCCTTAAATATCAAGCAAACTTTAGCTTTCCAGTCGGGATGCGTTTCGTCAAACACTATTGGTCTTGGCTTCAAAAATTCTAGCTTTAACCTTGTATAAAATACAATTTACAATTAATGTCTTATGCAGTATAGAATTTGCAAAAAATGCAAACTTTATAGAAAAAAGTACTTTGAAAATTCCCGTTTTGGACTGATCACTTCTAAGGGATCCTTCACCTGAATTCCCAATTTCGACAACTTTCCTTCTATTTTGGTATCTCTCACTTTGCGTTCTCGCTTCACATACCATAATTTTTTAAGCTGTCTGCCTATATGTTGCTTGTATAACACCCCCGTGAGCTTCATTGTTCTTTACTTGAAACAGAAAGATTAATAATATAAATTTTGCAAAAATTTCGAGGTTATGCGGATTATTAAAAAAAAAACTTCTCTTTTTATCAATATTAATTTTTATCAAACTATATAAAAAATCGTATAATATTCGATATCGTTACTTACGATAAGAAGTAATGAAATCAAATTGTATGTAATACTTTTTTTAAATCTTTAATATACTTTCCGGTTCATACATGTCTATATGTCACAATCACAGGCTTCTATATATACTATAGAATTCTGTGGTCTCAATTCAAGCTATATCGGTAATGTAGGATTCTTCTATCCTTGTTTTATGTCTACAAATGATAAAGCATAGAATACATAATAGCGCTAAAACCGTCTTCCCAAATGCACTCCAAGTAAAGTTGTCTAAAATTGATCTTGACCTTTTTGATAATGGAAGTTACATTCGGATTGAGACTTGGCATACATATAATGGAATTAGAAATTCTAATTAGTAACAATAAAATCAATAGGCTCTAAAGAAAATTCTAAAAAATAATAAATAAAATGCCAATTTGAACCGACACTGGTCATTTTATTTATTATTCTAAGTAAGCTCTTAATAAGCAAATATTTTTTTATAAATTTTTCTAACGGATATCGAATTAGGGTAAAAACTAGATATCTTATTTCTATAAAAAATTATCACAAAGCTTTGGCAACTTCAGCAAAATACATACACTTTTTATATTTTTATATTTAATATTTTACTATATGCGTACCCATTTTAAATAACATATAAATCCCCTCCATCCCTTTTTTGTACATATAAATATGTTAATGAAAATAAAAAATATACAACAAATGTATATAGATTTAAATTAATTAGTTTTCTTCGTAGCAGCACTAGGATTAAGTATTTTCCGCCTTTGTGCAAACATGTGCAGGTAAAGTGGTGGAAAACCTGCAGTGAAAAATATAAGTAGTTATGAATAATTTCATAAATTCAAATAATTTCATGATTTATTTTTGTATCTACACGCTTTTTATATTCACCTGGAATGTAAAATAGCATAACTGTTATCAGGAGATACAAATAGCTAAATGTGAAATTCCATTTGTTTGGTAGAACATAACTCCAAGAGTCAGGATTAGCATTGGCGTATTTTACGGCGGTATATAAACACAATAGTTCACCAGTCACGCCCACTGGATACAGTATGATGAATGTAGTATATCTAGAAGCATGTTCCCATTTAATGTGACTTATATATATGAAAGTAATTTTAGACTTAAAATGGTAGAAGAGATTAAACTCACCTCAGCCAGACTAATACATGTGGCATAATACTAGAGACGAGATTTACGAAATAATAGGAGTATCTAATGATTTCTGTAATGGACCATGCGATGAGAGCTAGTGGAAGACCTGGAGACGAAGCAGCGTATGTATAAGGAGTAGCCAGAAGGACTCCGTTTACAAGCATGATACGACTGAAGACTTGAGCCAATGTGACTAAAACATTGGATGGTACCAGCCCGATTCTTGCATGTATTATCTGAAATAGGAAGTTTCTATATAATGAACGATGCATAATTAACACAATACTTTAAGAGATAAATATACATAGAAGCTAGGTAGCACGTACAGTCTCTAATCTACTAAAACATTTCATGAAATTTGTATCTCAGTGCTATTTGTCAATAATTTTAATTACATTTTAGTCTTAATTTTAACAACTTTTTTAGATTATATAGTAATTCGTTTAATATATTTTCAGTAAAAATTTAAAATCTTAAAAGCTTCAAATAATTAATTATCTGCTCGCCTCATTATATTCAACCAAGTTCTAAGATCGTTGAATACCTCTAATAAAGCTGCATTTTGAAAAACGATTACAGGTAGCTTGGTTTTATTCCACAAGGTATTATCTGAGGAGGAAGATTCAAGATAATGTTGTATAATCTGATACAATAAGTAACTCCATCTGAAATAGATTTATTCCCAAATTAATTTAAGAAGAAAAAATACATAAAGAAAACTCTATAATAAATTCTAGAACAGAGTAATAAAAAAGTTATACAATATTGTGTTAAAAAGTTATTAATCATATGAAAGTAGTTCAGAGAATTTCGGATTGTTAATTTTGTTATTTACAAGAGAAAACGTACCCCAAAGTCTGGCCGAGATTATACGATGCCAGATACAACTTCGAGAAAGAGCTTGGTTTCTTGGATTTCACTCCTGCCATTTTTACGTGGAAATTCGTTAAATGTTCTCAGATAATTCGCGATGAACTAAATTTAATCTGATACCCTTCCTCGATCCTGAAGAATGTAATCACTCTTTAATATGCACACATGTAACCAAAAAACCTTGGTCATACGCCTTCGAATATTACGCAATTATTTATAAGAAAAAAAACTGCGAAGTAAGCATTAGTTGCTCACTCAGCGATTTTTATTTTTTATTTTTGCAACGATATACAAATTTTTACATCGATATGGAACACATCGAGTGATCGATGAATTTATAAATTCCGCACTCCCACCAAAACATCAATTTCCACCAAAACATCATCTCCTACTCCTCTTAGAGTCGAGCTTATAATACAACAGTCACATCAGTCACACATAATTTATAACTCCGACCAACTCTGACTTAAATCGGCCGATTAAATTTCAGAATTTCCAACTGCAAAATTGAATCTTTTTTCCTCTCGCTCTAAATGCTTCGTGATCTTTTTGCACTTGAGGTTTATATTTTTAACTACAATTTTTGTATCTTCATTATTGGCTGCGTTCAGCAGAACACAACAATTTTGCAACTGTTTAATGATTGTTTGCTGAGATAGAATCATTCTTTTCAAGTCTAAAAGTATAATCGAATCAGCGCAAAGAAAACTTCTAACAGTTGCAAAATAAACATCCTTTTTCTAAACATTTCTAAACGTAGTCTTTTCTTTCTTTCCTAGACATATATTTATTAAAATATAAAGAATATATTCAGTTCTGAGAGAGAATGAGGACGTAAGTAGAATAGAACTTTATTATTACTTCAGCTTAATGAGTACGCAAGTATTGACTTTTTGTTTAATCAAAAAAATGTTAATTTCAAAGCATAACGGAATTATAGTAAAAAATTTTAATTTTAGCAATTCCGCCAGGTTAAGTAGCCAATTTTATAATTAATCATCAAATCGAAAATGATCATCAAATTTTTTAGCGGTATAATAGGCTTCAAGACAAGAAAATTAAATAATATAAAGGAAAAAATACAATTGGTCCTGGTAAATAAGATGAATCATCGCATGTGAGGGATTTAATATAAGCTGCATGAGAACGTATATCGAACTTTTAAGGCCTTCCAGCAGTTCCAGCTCGCACACCAGTCCAGTCGTATCGTTAAGCGGGTAGCACAGACTCTTGCATAACGCATAAAACATGAGACATAAGAAAATCAACCAATCAGAGTCCTTTATTTCATGGAAAGGAAGGAAACGAAAGACTTTGATTGGTACATTTTCTTATGCATCACGTGTTATGCGCTATGCAAGAGTCTGGTGCTTCCCGTTTTATTCGCATATTCAACTCGCGTCGCGATAGTCGCAAGTTGCAAGTAGCTTTGTTTTTGTTTGGGCGTTTGATTTATACGAAGTTGCATGAATAAATCGCACGCTGCACGATCGAATCGCACTACCGAGAGACAAGAGCGAATGAGAGATTGTGAGATAAAAAAATGAGATAAAGGAAAACGATAATCTCTTCTCGAAGAGATAAAAAGTGTTTGCACACCATCACATACACTCGACGACTTTGATTTTATAAAGGTCTCGCAAGAGACCACTTATTCGAAGAGTACGAAATTCGCACGAATTAACTCTCTCTGCAAATTGTCGCAAATTCGACTCGAGCAAGCGGGGAAGAATGACGCGCCCTGCCAGGATTTTCACCGCGCGAATTATCACGTTTGACATGATTAACGTCATGCATTTTTCGACAGTCAGCTGTGGTCGTGATTTATGAAGCAATAATCTTATCTCTGAGGTAACGCAGTAAAAGACGCGCGGTAAACATCCCTGCCTAAATCCTCTCGCACTCTTATATAGCAAAGCGTGAAAGGAAAATTCTCAAAAGCACGTGATCCTGCGCGGTGGAAAGTTAACGTCAAGATGCATCGTATTGTCGAGTTGATCGCGAATAGCGCTTTGCTGTGGATTTTTCTCCAGACCGCGATGAGTGTGCTGGTCACCGTCCTATATGAGTTTTGCATTCCTTGGGTCATTTGGGGCTCACTGATTATCGTGATAGCGTTGAAATTGGCCCGAGTGTCCCCTCCGCCTACCAGCACCATACAAGAGGTGCTCGGCATGAATCCGCTCCTCCTGAGCAAAGATAACTCCGTGTCCGAAAACCACGGTAATGGAGAGCAATATTGCATGCGAGTGGTGGCCCACCGTGGTGGAGGATATGATTATCCTGAGAACAGTTTGTTGGCTTTCCGAAATGTAAAGTTACACCCTTCGATGTAGCTTAACTTTTATAGTATCTAAGATTTTTGTAGTAGTTAGTCTTTTGTGTGTCTTGATCTTATTAGCTTGTTTAACATTTATTATTGCTTGATAATGTAAGGAAGAAGGAACTAAAAATATATAATAATGCATTGTCCTATTTAATCATTAAATATTTCTTGTAATTTCAAACATACTAATTTTGTTTTATTGTTTGACAATTTATTTTAGATATATTTCATGATGCATCATCTAAACTTTTTACAGAGCAGAGGAAAGGGTTGTAGTGCAGTGGAGCTTGATTTACGCCTAACAAAGGATAACATTCCAATAATATTCCATGATCCAACAATTGAAAGACTCACAGGCCAGACAGGAATGATTAGTGAAATGACATGGGAAGAATTGAGGGAATTTGATATAACTTACAATCATCCACTTAAGTACGATTATATGTATTTCAACTTAATCAAATAATCTTTTGTATAAAATACATGTCTATAATGTGTCTCAGAGTATTTTAACAGAGAAAAATAATTATTTTGCCAAAGGAACAAATTTTCCGAAGGCGAGAGAATCGCACTGTTAGACGACGCATTGCAAGAATGTCTGAACAGCGAGCAAAGAATAATTATAGATATAAAAGAGACGAGGCTGGATATCGTACAAGTTATTCTAGACTCCTACAAAAAATACCCAAAACTGTTCCAGAGAGGCATCGTGTCGAGTTTCAATCCAATCGTAGTATACATGGTACGTGTAATATAAACGTTGATTAATATAACTTAAATTATATATCTACTTCGACTGTGAATATATTTTTATATAATTTTATATTCAGATTAGGAAGAAAGAGCCGCGTATTGTTTCGAGTCTCGCTTGGAGGCCGTATTTTTTTTCAAGAATGTCGTACGTCGGTTTGGAAGCACCCGGCCCAGTACGATATCCTAATCTGTTTAAACATTTGGCAGCTTGCATCTTGGAAATTTTGTACGAATGGCTGTTACCGAGCTTTGTCTACTATGTAGTTGGCATTTCCGTCGTGTTATTGCACAAGGACATAGTAAACCCGTAAATAACGTTATATAATTCAAATTTTCATGATATATATATATATGTATTCACAAAAACGAGTGTATATATGTATGATTTTCATTCCAGACGCGTAATCGAACGATGGCGCGAACGCGATGTCCGCGTCATGGCATGGACGGTAAATCGGCCATCGGAGAAAGTGCATTTCTCGAGGTTCCTTAAAGTCACCTATTTAACCGATACGCTACATCTAGAGAAGGACATGTAGTGATGTCCGATTGTATTTTTGTTCAGTATTAAATTTCAAAGACTTTGTACTATATGCTGGCATTATGCACGTACAAATTTTTATACTTTCGATTATACAGATCATACGTCATTGATATCAATTATCTAGTCGGGTCGTAAAAAAATTGACATAACGACTTACATTACTTTAAACATAGATTATAAGGCACTTATTTTATAATGTCTTGTACAAGGCACATGTATATGTGCGAATAGCGATAATAAAATTATTCGTGACATTGAGGGGATTTAAATGGACGGAGTTATCAATGGTTTCCCGTGCCATAAAAGATTCATTGTAACTAACTACTGAGAGTAAATTAATTACTACATAAAAGATTTTTTTTAAGAGTACACATTAAATATAGAACTATAAAAATTATCCATTTTTCACACATTATTGATAAGATGTTTTAAAATAGATTCATCATTTTTAGATAGATCATTTCTTTCATGATTGCACAGATATGACAATAAATATATATATAAAAAAGATGAAAAAATATTCTTTCAAATATAATGTCCATAATCACATTTTACAATTAACACTATAAATATAATTATTTGATTATTAGTAATATCGAATGCAATCTCTTCATATTGCTTAGAATAATTAGATAATGTAGTGATCTCCTTCTTTGGATAACGCGTAATGTCATAAAAAAATGGCACGATTTATACATCAGGCCGAGGAGGGATTAGAAACGACTAAGATTATTATAGCAAAATTGCAAAAGAAAAAAGTCAGTCGGTGCGATACAAAAATTTGTAAACGTATGATACTTAGGTTTATGTTCAAGACGTCTCGTCTCAAACGATAGTAGTAAGTTTACTTTTACGAGATTCCATACCTTCAATGAGACCAGTCAATAGATCTTCCATCTCTGTGGTGGCGCGTTTTAATTTACAATTGTCATTGCCGTCGTACGATTCTACAAAAGCGTGTGTATTAGCTATGTACATATTTACATTTCATGCTGCACAACTTACCGTCAAAGCAGTCATTGGCAACCATATTTTGCAGTCTATCTAATATATCATTAAGATCTCCTTGAATATTTTGCAAACTACTATGTTGCGAATGTTTGTCGGGACGCTGCAAGGAAGACGGCGTGTTGTCTCTATGAATACCACTCGGAGATTGAGAAGCTATCAGTGATGTATCGTTATCTGTACTACTAATTGCCGTATTAGTCGCGTAATTGTCCTCTTTGCAATTTGATGAGTTGCCAGCGGCTAACCACTGAGAGAAACCACTGTCGGTTGCATTCAATTCTCTCCTTCTTGTTCCTAATTGAATAAGTATTATATATCATATTCATAAATTTATGAATTTCTTTCTAATTATGTTAATATATTTTGCACTCACCTCCAATCCAAGTACTTAATTCTATATGATTACTTTCTGATATATTAGCGAATCCAGTACTCGTAGAAGCCTCTTCGATGCAAGGAAGAGCATTAGCATTATTCTCCTCTGCTATACGTTCTATAGGTGACGATGTATTAAAATTATCCAATGTTAATGTGTCATTTCTACGTTGCAATTTGGCTCCTGGTTGATTTGTGTTGTCTTGCCTGATAATCGGGCTTAATTCGAATTCTAGAGGCAAAGCCGTTAATCTGGATGATAAGGGTGGCAGCATCGGGGTACTTTGCATACGAGTGATAATCTGTGGCACTTGGGTCGTATCAGTGAATAAATATTTCTGTAAAAATTAAACATCTTCAATGAACAATACCTAAAGAATCTTTAACTTAATGTACCTTAAGTAATTTCAATCGCTGCAGTTGAGATTCGATAGTCGCTCTATGACGTTGTAATCTTTCTGCTTTTGTGCCCTGTATATCTAGCAACTCAATTTGCAATTGTCGATTTTCTTCTTCCAAGTGCATTATGATACTTTGCAATTCTTTTTGTGGATCAGTTAGAATTTTTCGTTTAACTGTGCTCCTTAACGAGCTGTAATCCGTTCGTCTAGTTTCGTTACTAAAAGAAAATGTATTTTCCTACTAAAGAATATTGCATAATTGTTTTTAAAACCGTAAAAGTACAGTTTATATAACAACAAACCTGGCAGCATCTACAACCGAGTCCTCTACCGGTATTGTTCTGGTAGGGCACAATCTCAGCTTATTTCTGATCAGTTCAAGGATTAGCTTTGTAATTTCACGATGTGAAGTCTACGAAAGAATTGCTTCTGAGTAATATGTTTCATACATAGAAAAGGAATTACAGAAAAGGAATCTAAACATACCTTTACACAAAACTCACGAATTGGATGTTTCAATTTGTGTTTGTTCGATGTCTTTCCTAAGAGAAAACAATCCTGGCATTGATGATATCCTGTGCATTTTAAACACGTATATCTTGGTCCCTGTACCGGTGTTACCTTACACGAGGAACATTTGATATTATGTACAACTGCAAGAAAAAATTGTTCATTATTACATTTAGATACACGCGAAACTTTAACTTTGTTACTTACTATGTTCTGCAGATTTTATTCGATTGAATGTTGTTATCCAGACTAATAATGGAGGTTCCTGCATAATCCATTCAGCAAATTCTACTTCAGTAATCCCAAGACCACTCTGAGACTAAAATGGATTGACGAAATGATTAAAGAGCTCGTTTTTAATAGATAATGTACACAAAAATAGTTCATACTTTTATAAAACAGGCATCTATATGTGACTGAATCTGTTCATGTCCATATGCTATACTTTCTCCTAGCATTTCTGTTATTTTACAGATATTTGTTAATAAAGTATGCAAACCAGCCCGAGACAAACATGCATTATGATCAGCTAATTGTTGATATAAATACCCATATTTCTCTTGTAATTTACCATTGCACAGTAATACTAATGCAACTTTTACTGAAAATACTAAAATATTTCCAGTATTTTGCCTGCAATGTTAAACACATTTTCATATTATTTGAAAATTTCCTTTTTATTGTAATTATTATTAAGAGTATATGTGTGCATATTTAAAGAAAGATACTTTGAATTAAATTACATTGAGAAATTATAAATATGCAATGACACTATATTATATGGAGAGATAAAAACTTACTTGTCAAAAGTATTCAGGATATAATTTGTGGCAAGTTTGGTCACAAAGTCAACGTTAAAATTGAAATTACTTTCTTTCTGTGCTGCAAAATAGATGTCAGATAGAACATCCTCAATTTCACTTGGATCTAAGTTGACACAATTTTCAGTGATAGAGAGTCTATGACGTTCGAATACTCCTGCTATTAATTCCAGTTGTACGTGTACCACTAAGTGAGAATAAAGGAATTTGAGAAAACCAGTGATATTTCTTTCAACAGAAGATCAGATAAGGTTGATTACTTACTATTTAATTCTCTATGTAATATCTGCATTTTTGCAGCAGTTCTATATGATGGATAACGAATAGCGTTACACTCTTGCATGGACCGCATGATACTCTCCATGATAGAATATTATCACTCTGAATTGTTCGATACTTAACTATAGATAGTTTTCAAGTGCAAAATTTGAATCTTTGTCAATATAATAGTTTAGAAAATCATTTATCATTAAGTTTACATGAAATCATTGGATATATATCTTAATTTTATCAGTAAAGTAGAAAAACAAAATAAAATTGTAATACTCTTGAGTATACTTTTTATGTCCCTGTTTATCAACATCCATTTATACAATCTATTATTTATAAATAAATAAATATATATATATATATATATATACAGCATTACATAAAATAATGTTAATAATGCTAATACAATTAATTGTATTAAAAAATATTACACTTGTTAGCATTAATTGTTAAAAAAGATATAGCATTCAATGTTCTACTCGTGGAGTAAATAGCCCAGAAAATGAGTTTTTAATTACAATTATATAATGTACATAAATAATAATTTAATATTTTCCGTATTTATGGTAAATTAAAAAGCATGATCGATTCGACGACATTAGTTCGAAGAGACATAAAAATGCATCAACATAAAGTTGAAACAAATTATAAGTGTGTCAGAGGACAGTATTTTTACAAGAATTATCGAAAAATGCTTACTCTCTGTCATCTCGACATAATTTTGTAGTTTAAATATTGATGTAAACAAAAGAAACGATCTTTCACTGTGTCAACCACGAAACGTAAAATGTATAGAGGACACAAAAGTAGGAAAACATAAAGAGTCACTAGCAGTCGATTAAAAACCGAACCTAATGTGACGCGCGCGCGAATGGACTAACGATACTCCATTCTAATAATTATTCATTATTACAGAATCGCGAACAAATCTGTAATTGCATAAGATTGAGTTGTTCAAAGAATTTTCTTAGATAAGATTAGACACATCGTAAATAAGACATTCGTATCGCGGTTTTAATAGTACGCTTCAAAAGAGAAAATTATATTACGCGCGAGCGAGTCGACAATAGTGTAATATACTGCAAGATGTGAACACGTGTTGTAACAAGACATAAAGTTTAGGAGTAATAAATAAGCTATTAGAATAAGTTATTGGAAGACATCCAGTCATGTCAGAAAAATTCGAGGACGGACAATTCAGCGACGTTGAGGAGGACACACTGCCTTGGGCGTAAGTTCCATGTGTTTTGTGTTTATATTATTAATTCTTAAAAGAGAGAGAGAGAGAGAGAGAGAATAAGATAATGAGAAAGAGAGAATGACAAAAGAATTTAATTAAACTACGAATCTAGGATTAAGAATATTCAAATTGTTTGCAAATTTGTTGTATTCATTTTTATAAAAAAAGGTTATTTATTTATATTATATCATTTTGCACAGGCAAAACAAATTCAAAGGAAAACCTTTATCTAATGGATATCCCAAGGAGCAACTCGAAGCAGAAGTGGCCAAACTGTATATTACAGACAGTAAAGAGAATAATGGAGACAATATCGATGATGATTATTATTGTAACAATGATTACGATTTAGATGAAAAGAAGAATACTGTCATAAAAATAAGTTCGCAGAAATCCAAC
This sequence comes from Trachymyrmex septentrionalis, assembly GCF_001594115.1. Taxonomy (NCBI): domain Eukaryota; kingdom Metazoa; phylum Arthropoda; class Insecta; order Hymenoptera; family Formicidae; genus Trachymyrmex; species Trachymyrmex septentrionalis. The sequence goes on along the minus strand of NW_017305800.1, from coordinate 3,398,800 downwards.
ACTCAAACTGAATCTACGAGGGTAATAAATTATCAACCTAAACACAAGCTGTTATCTCGTTATGCCAATAAAATTAATTTAGAGAAATATGCGGGTCCGTCATTACCAGGCTATGTAGCCAATGTACTGATTGAAAGCGACAAACGAGTCGATAGAGATCGTATAAGGATGAAAGACAAAAGTGATCATGCGACGATTGAGAATGTATTGGATTCGCGCATCAAAAACAAACTGCACAAGCTATTTGAGAAAGGAATACTGGCAGAGATAAATGGTTGTATCTCGACTGGGAAAGAGGCCAATGTCTATTATGCCAAGTCAAAGAATAAAGACGAGATCGCTATCAAAATATATAGAACATCCATTTTGACATTTAGAAATCGGGAAAAGTATATCAGGGGTGAATATCGTTTTGATCATGTGCGTTCCCTAAGCAATCCACGCAAAATGGTGAAAGTCTGGGCGGAGAAGGAATTTTCTAATTTAAAGCGTCTAGAACAAGGAGGCGTCCGAGCACCGCGGCCGATTTTATCCGGTGGTCATCTGTTGTTGATGGAGTTCCTGGGATCGGATGGCTGGGCGGCACCCAAACTTAAGGACGCTATACTTACAGATTCAAAGTCGAGGACATTGTACCGGGAGTGTATTGAAATTATGTGGAAGATGTACAACAAATGCAGGCTTGTTCATGCTGACCTAAGCGAATATAACATGCTGTACCATAACGGATCGATCGTAGTCATTGATGTTTCACAGGCTGTAGATCGTGATCATTGTAACGCGATGGAATTCCTTAGGAATGACTGTAGCAATATTACAAGTGTGACAAAGAAATATTTTATCACTTGAAGTTAAAAAAGTAGATATATTTGAAATATATATTTTTTTCAGCATTTTTCAAAAAGTACAACGTGGGAGTTATGACGCTCCAAGCATTGTTTGACTTTATAACAGATCCAACTATAAACGAAAATAACATGGACGAATATCTGGATATACGGATGCAGGAGGGAAATGAAGAAAAAGATCCACAGCAACAAGAAGTAGAGGAAGCAGTTTTTAAGCAAGCTTACATACCTCAAAGATTGACACAGGTATCGATGATTATTGCAAATGTATACAATGCATGATCTTTATTCCATTTTGTATTTTTTTGATAGGTGATTAATGTGGAACGCGATATAAATCTCGCGAAATCTGGAAAAGATTTGATTTACAAGACATTGATAGGCTTGAAAGCGGACTTATCGAAGCCTGCAGAAAAACCGGAGATCCTTACTAATAAACACAAGACAGATAGCAAAAGTACGAAGGAAGGGAGCGATAGTTGTACCTCTTCCGAGGAGAGTGACGATTCAGATAGCGAAAACGAAAGTGAAACAGACAGCGAGGATAATAAGAACAAATTTGTAAGCTCGGCTAGGCCTAGAAACGAAAGTCCCGAAAGTAGAAAAGTAAGTGTATTATTTATTTTTCTGCGTAATTATATATTTATTCATTTCAAGTGTAATTAATCTCCATATTTCAATTTTAGGCGCGCAAGAAGGCAGTCAAAGAACAGCAGGCGGAAAAGCGGAAAGTCAAGATAAAAAAGCACGTGAAGAAACGTAAAATAAAAGTATCGAGAGGAGGGAAATGAATATTTGTATTTAAAAAAAAAAAGAGAGAAAATTATGTAACATTATGCATTGATAATTATTAGCTTACTTAAACCCTTAAGTTTTAAGAAAAAAAAATACAGCAGGACGCAATTTAAAAAATGTTCAAGCATAATTTAATTTTAGTAGAAAATACGTGCATTATATTCTTTTTTTTTATTATCTAGTACTTTTTTCTTCTAACGTATTTCTTGTCATTGACAAAAGACGGCGCTACAGTCGCGAGGAAAATAACGAGTACCATCTGATCGAATTTACCAGAGCACGTTTGAGAACATTGAAATTCAAACCGATTATCCGAGATGTCAATTGTCAAATAATTGTAAACAATGTAAAAGTGATACATACAATATATCAAACTGTATTGGGAAATCATCTTCGAGATAGATCTGCTAGATCTGTTATCTAAGAAAAGAAAAAGTAGGTGAATCAGAGTAGCATTTTGACATTTGCAACTGCACGTATATTTATATACACTATGATAATTATCTGTGTGATTGCACGTTAATGCTGGATGCAGTGATAGATGCAGCCTCTATTAAAGATAGGTTTTTGACAACCGGTTGTTCGAGACTGGATGCAAAACTCGGGGGTGGCATACCTTGCAGGGGTATCACGCAGCTTTATGGTGCTGCCGGTACTGGAAAGACACAGTTGGCTCTGCAGTTGTGTCTCACCGTCCAACTGCCGATAACTACTGGCGGTCTCGGAGCTGGTAACATTCAAAAAGTTTAAGAAAACTGCATGATGACCTTCACAAGTTTCAGAATAAACAAAAGACTCCAACACTCTGCAACTCTAAAATACAATACTTTTATATTTCTTTATACGAATATTATCCTTGTAAAGCACTTGATATATTTAAAAAATTAGATAATTTAATATGAACAAATTTGTGAATAATAAATTTCTACTGTTACATTTTTAATCTTTTCTCTTTTTCTTTTATCTGGAATCCTTTTCAAATATTTTATGCTATTATGAAATGTTTATGGTGAAATTACTGATGTTAATAGGTGCCATATACATTTGTACAGAAACTACTTTTCCTTCAAAACGGTTGCAACAATTGCTGACGAAATCAGAGATAGCCAAAACTCATTCTGTGAATGGGGATGTGATACTTGTGGGCCATATAGCTACTAGTGTAATTAAGATATTATATTATCTATTAATTAAGGAATAAAGCAATGTAAAGAAATTATATATCGCTAACTGTACATCGCTAACTGTACATCGCTGATGAATGTTAAAGGAAGAGTTGGTATTGTGCCTACAACGCAGAGTTCCAGTGCTGATGAATACTCGTAAAATAGGATTGTTAATTATCGATTCGATAGCTGCCCCTTATAGAGTAGAGGATTGGAATGATGAGCTACAATGTAGAACTAAGAGGAGCATCGGAAGGCAATTACATAAACTTTGTAAAAATGATGATTTGTGCGTGATCTGCATTAACCAGGTAAACATATTTTAAATAAATGCATTGTTATATTGCGTGCTGATATATCTATATTTTCCAGGTTTCTGCAGTTATAGATGGTCATAGACTTATTTCTGAAGGTGCGAATGAGCAGCCAGCTTTAGGATTAGCATGGTCGAGTATGATAACCACCTCTATATATTTCTACAGAAGACTGTCCTCGCGATACGCTTGCGTAATGCTTGCTTCACATTTGCCGAGAATTACTTTTCAGTTTGAGGTGGAAGAATCTGGTGTCAAGGCAACTGAATAAAAATTGTGTTATACAAAACAAAAACATCTTTATTCTACAAGTTTGTATATATCGCGAAATATATTTTCGTCCAAGATTTTCGTTACATTTGTCGCTTTATAATCAGACAATATAGTAGCATCAAACGGATCCGTTGTTCTCACATCTATATTTTCGATATCACAGTTTAATATTAACCTTGAAAGTAAATATAATATTAATAAAAAATAATTATGTGTATCCCAAATGGTGATATGTTAATTGTACCTGAGAGAATGGAGATAGGTTCTGTGAGGTTCTATATCTTTGCCTTCGCTATATGTGTAATCTCCTATGACTGTATGACCAATGTAATGACAATGTACTCTCAACTGGTGTCTTCTACCTGTACCAGGAGCTAGTAAGATTTTAGTGGCAGGTTTCCCTTTCCAAAACCCACGTTCCAATACAACCAGTGTTGTATAAGATCTGCGTGGCTTGTCGCAAAAGATACTGTCACTTATGCACATCTTGTGATTACCAGTCTTTTCTCGAATATCAGCACCTAGATCAAGAAAGAAACCAAGATGAGACTTTATCAAACTGGTTGTTACTATATATTTAGCATTTTCCAGCAAGGGCACACATTTGCCAATGTTAAATAAGGATAAAATGATTCATTGTGATATACTAGGTCTGTTTTTTATTAAATTAATATACACTTTGGAACTTGAAGTGAGTTAGGTATGTTTAATATTTGGCAAAGTGATGAGATTTCTAATGCAAGAACAAAAAACAGATCTATATAAGGTCTTTGCTGGAAACGCCCATTGTTGCATTATTATAATTCCTAACCAATAGGCTTGTCGATTACAATGTGAGGTTCGTGTATATGACCATGTACCAATGCTAAATAAAATTTTTGCACTTTATGATTTTCGAAAGCGGACGACGCTGCTCTGGCCGCCCTTTTATTCAACGCTATGCACATGACGCCGCTCGTGGGATAATCTAACCGATGCACAAAGTGAAATTCATGGCACAATCGTGGATTAACCAAGTCCGGCAGCATCTGTCGCAATTCCATTTGAAGAGTATTCTGAAAACATTAATACCTGATTTACGGACACGTTAATTGCAAGCACGTGAATGAGAATGTCCTCACCTTTCGATCAGGATTATTGCTATTTATGTACATATCGTAAGGCTTATCGATTATTAAAAAGTTTTCGCTGCGATGCATAATCTTGACGGATTGCTTCTCGTACCAATTGTTCAACAGTCTCTTTGTGTACGAATGTATCAAACGAATTATCGTGTACATGACATTGCAGACGATCAGGGTACACGTGTGTAAGAATTTGTTAACGTTTACTCTAACCATTGTAGAGCAAGATGTTTACCTCGACTCCGAACGATGTTCTCACGTTGCGGCCATTTTCAGTTGTTTACACACGCGGAGGGAAACGTTATATATATACATCATACATGCACGTAGCATTCGACATATATGTTGTATTCATTCATGCATACATACAAAGTGTTCCGAATTTTTGCGAATCAAAATATCACAGCAAGAAAATTTTTCGGAAAATTAAATAAAAAAATTGTATATATATTTTTATTTCAAACAATATAATTTTTGAGAGGAAACGATTTAAATATAATTAATTATAGATTATACGGCCATTTGTTTATGAATTTTGCATGCAATAGTATTAATAATAAATGCATCCTTCACCATAGTAAACATAGTAATCTGTAATATATACGTAGTAATTGGCCTTTGAAAATTTAATTCTTACTGTGGTATTTTGATTTATGAATTTTGAGACACCCTGTATAAAATGTGTATTTATAATCTTATATTTTCATACATCTATTTTATGATAGCCTTTCAACACAACACACACGTGACACGGTGTGACACCATGCATCATTACGTCCTTGTTGTTCGCTAATGTTAAACAAGGCTGAGATGATCACTATGTTATACTGAGTCGCTTGTTGGAAGGCACCCAATAATTTTATGAATCATGCATATGCAAACTATGCGGACTTTCATATGACGTGAGTCTGCGCGATGTGTAACATAAGGATGTGAGAATGTACAAAGATGCGTGAGAGTACATAAGAGAGAAAACGAGAACGGACGTACCTTTGTCTCTTTTCAATTAAGAGACTTGAGAGGTTTTTGTTTTCCCTCTTCAAGTTATATGTTTCTTTTATAATTCTTAAATTCTTTTCTGCTTTTAACTATTTTGTTTCCCCTAATTTTTTAAATTTTAATCAATTATTCAACATAATCATAGTAAATATACATATATGTTATATGAAAAACTCATTGCAAAGTAAAAATATAATATCTATTAAGCCGTATGAAACAATGGCAAATCTTAACTTATTATTGGAAGTAAGTAATATAGATGATGCATTTCCTAATATGTTAGAATGTCTAAAATCGACGCATAATACAACTTTTAAGATATCTTTATAAATTCAATTTTGAAGAAACGTCTTTAAGATATTTCATGCACAGATCTTTTTTAGATATTTTGCACACTGGATTGTGATGATAATATAATACTTCTTTAATATCGATATAAAGCTATATCCGAAATTCGCTGTCAGCGCTGAAGATCTATATATAGCTTACGTTAACTGCACTATAAATTTTCAGCGCTGACAGTAAAATTTGGAACACAGTGATAATCGGCCACTAGCAAATAATGCGGGAAATTGCGTTTTCTGATAATTGAAATAAGGAATTATCATGCGGATAATCGATGGAGACGTAGGAGATTTGTATATAGAACGGCATATACATTCTAATTTACATAGATGACACAAAGCTTGTGCCGACGAGATACGTATCTAGAGAGGAATCGAGTGCCATACACAAAAAGATTCTCTCTCGGCATGTATTCGCTCAAGGAGATTGCATTCATCGTCTCTGCTCGACGTAAAATATAATCGAGTGATCGAGCGAATGAAAGGATTTTTCATCTCGTTATTACATCATATTTTATTTACTTTAACCCTTCTATCAGAAGTGATTCTGTCACAAAGATATAATCTAAACGCGTAGAGATAATAATATAAATCTACACAAGGCTAAATCTCGATTGTCAAATTACGTCGTTGAAATTATTTAAGTATTATTATATCTCGGAAATAAAATCGCATTAATTATAAAACAAATTTAAAGTATATTAAATTCATGAATGCAAGGAAAGCACTTTTTTTTTATCGTTCTTCATTGAAAAATTAAATTAACGTCATCCTGGTTAGAGTAATCGGAATAAGATAAATTTCGGTTAATCGACGTTAAAAACGATCAATTAAATTAATGAGTTAGAGAGGTTATTTTAAATTACCTCGCGCACTTGTTTGGTACTTCGCGTGCAAATGTATGCACGTGCAACGAAAATTTGTGCAATCCGAGCATTCGTACCGAATGCAGGTGACGGTAGCGGTGGCACGCTAGATGAGACGGGGATACGTTATGCAAGTTTGCAGCACAGAGAAGTCTATTGCGTCAGAGTGGATCGTCAGTTCTACGTGCAGACAGAGAAGTCGCGATGTTTAGGCTTTTTACTTTTTATAATTGGAGAACATACATTTCACGCGCTTGTTATTACCACTGGCATTTAAACGCGTCAACCACGAGGAGCAGAGGTCGGCTAATTTTTTTCCGTAAAGGGCCAGATATAAACATTTTAAGCTTTGCAAATCAAATCATTTTCTATAAATTTTTTATTCAATTCAAAATATCTGATAATATAATAATAATAATAATAATAATAATAATAATAAGAAGAATAATAGAATATAGTAGATAGACAATAATACACATATAAATAGTAATAACATCACTATAATTTAACGACTCTTGCGCTAAAGTGTGGATTTTCTGATCATTTCACTTGGCAGAGGAAAAATTAATAAAATAAATTGAGAATGATGTGGTTACGTACACCATGACAAATTACAAGCACGAGGAACACGGCGGTCTGCGCTACGTGTTCTGAGTCTTATATCTACACATATACATGATGTAGGCAGTTTCCTCAGTTTTACATCGTAAAGTTTAAGAAAAGATACTGCTAAGCATACATTTTTACGTTCTTTCGCGTAGCATAGATCGGAGCGATATATCAAGGACCACGTCAAAGGTACTACGTGAGACGATTTAGAGGCGCTCCAGATGATTACGAGTTAACGATTTGCGGTGCAACTCTGACGGGAGTTTCGATCGGCGAGATATAGAGCGCGAATCTTCTCGTGAGCATACGCTTACGTATACGCCGATCCGATTCTTTTCCATCGATCCCGTGCAGCATCTTGTGACACACTTGCGTCGAACGTTGCTGTAAATCTTGCCGATTGCACCAAACTATGATCTAGAAACGCGGATGAGCCCCGGGATATATAAAGAGCGGAGCAGACCTGATGTTTGTCATTCCCTCGAGAAATCCATCCTGCGCTGAAAGGGTAGCAACAAGAGACAGGGAGAGCGTCTCCCCCGGAGGGATAGCTAGAGTAACAGAAATTCGATTTCTTTTTTGTCACTGGAGAGCATTATGGGAATCGTCAATATGCTTAAGGTGAGAAAAAATAATATCTATCCGTCACACGAAACATGAAACTAATGGATGTATCTTCGAATATATCGAAATTTAGAAATCACTTTGTTGAGAAGAAGTTGATCATGTATTCATGAGAAAGTATATTTATTTTCGACATCAATAAATATTGTGCTTAAATCATAAATATAATGTGTTTCTTAGATATATTTTTTGACAACATTATATTAAGATTTTATCTCGACGAAAATTTATATAGCATGGAGAAATTATGTAATAGTTACAATCATACAATTAATTATTTAATCTGATGTTGATGATGGGATTAGATACAGAGAGAATTGTTTAACATTTTGACGCGAAATTAACATTATTCAAATAATTTTGTTATTTATAATAGATACTTTATGGTTTATAAAATTCTTGTCACAGATCAGTGGAACGTTTATTGCGATGTTAGCCGTGGTACGTTCGGAACCTCCGGTTAATTCGTATCTACCTCCAGGATCGGGCACCTCTGGTGCGAACGGCGGTCGAGCCGACCTGTCCACCCAGTACGGAGCGCCGGATTTCAATAACAGGGGAAATGTTAATGGAAACAGTGGCGCAACAAGTTTCGGAGGGTCCGGCGCAGGTAATGGTCCGTCAAAACTTTACGATGTACCCATCAGAGGAAACGCTGGCGGAAATGGTTTAGGTCAGTTTCGAGGAAATGGATTTGAGGGTGGACAACCTTCTAGCTCTTACGGCGCTCCTAACGGTGGTTTTGGTGAAAACCGAAACAATGGAGGAAGACCGTCGACTAGCTATGGCGTTCCCGACTCAAGTGGGAATAACAGGGGTGGTTTCGGAAATGGAGGTAGCGAAGGAAGACCATCCACTAGTTACGGACTTCCTGGTGCAAGTAGGAACAACGGCGGTGGTTTTGGAAATGTAGGCAACGAAGACAAACCGTCGACTAATTACGGCATTCCCGGCGCAAATGGAAATAAAGAGGGTGGTTTCGGAAATGTAGGTAACGAAGGAAGACCGTCAACTAATTACGGTGTTCCCGGTGCGAATGGGAATCAAGGTGGTTTTGGAAGCGGAGGTAACGGAGGGAGGCCATCGACTAGCTATGGTGTTCCTGGCGCGAATGGGAACAACGGTGGTGGTTTCGGAAACGTAGGAAGACCATCGACTAGCTACGGTATTCCCGATGCGAGGGGTAACAACGGGGGTGGTTTCAAAAACGGAGATATCGGAGGAAGACCGTCGACTAATTATGGCGTTCCCGGAACGAACGGAAACCACGGGGGCGGAAACGGTGGCAACGGAAGGCCCTCGAGTAATTACGGCGTACCTGGAGCAAATGGAAATACGAATGGTAAAGATCGCTTGAATGGAAATAGTGGCGGAGGACCGTCGAATAACTATGGATCTCCGGTGAATGGATTCGGTAAAGGATTATCAACCAGTTACGGTCCACCTAATAGAGGTAGAAATGATAATCATTATCCATCGGCAGACTCAAATAGAGGAAGTTTTGTAAACGGTGGAATTAATGGCTATCCATCTGGAAATCCAAATGGAAATGCAGGGAATTTCGGGCACGGCGATGAAAGTTTTGGCAGAGGGGGAGAAGGTGGAGGAGGAAGTACTGGCGAGGGTTACAACGCCAACGCGCAAGAAGAAAGTACTGTAAGTACAGCATATAAGTCTCATAAAAATAATTGAGCTAGAAGCGAATGAGACAATTATCAAAGATGAATTGTAGAAACATTTTCTTCAGAAATATTTACCAGATTTTCTGATATTTGTCAGACTACATACTTACATATTTACTTTTAGTATAGACTTGAAAATTATCTCACGTTATCTCATTTTTTTTTCAGGAACCGGCGAAGTACGAGTTTTCATATAAAGTGAAGGATCAGCAAACCGGCAGCGATTACAGTCACACGGAGACTAGAAACGGTGACCATGCTCAAGGCGAGTTCAACGTTTTGCTTCCAGATGGTAGGAAGCAGATTGTTGAGTATGAGGCTGATCAGGATGGATTTAAACCGCAAATTAGATACGAGGGCGAAGCGAATGCCGACGGAGGATATGGCTCCGGCGGACTGAATGATAACAATGACGGTTATTCTTCTGGTCGACCGGGTAGCGAAAGCGGTGGCTTTGCGAATAACTCAGGACTTAATGGAGGCAGTAGTAACGGTGGTTATCCAAGTGGTGGCCCCGGCGAGGGAAAGCTCGGTGGATTTAATAGCGGAGGCAGCAGCGGTTATCAGTCGGGAAGACCAGGTGCGATAAGATTGCGATCTGCTGTTTAATTGAATCAAAGTGACGCGAAAGACAAGTGGAAATTTCCAAGAATGTATTGAAAAACTTTTGTATAATAATGAGATTCAATTCTGTATATTAAATCCTATATTAAAAAATCAAATTTAAAAATTAAGAAATATTAATATCCTATTATTAAAAACTTGATTTTTCTCTCACTCTCTTTCACTTTTGTTTACATAGTAATAAAGAGAACACATAATTTTCGTAGTAAAATAATAAATTACTTTACGCGTATCTATATTTTAACTATTTGTAATTCTTCGATTGTAAATCGATTTATGTTTTATAGCAGGACAATCCTTTGGCCGAGATAATGCTGGTGATTTGAGCAATAACATCGGCGGCTACTTTTCCAATTCTCCTAACAACAACATTGGCGGCAGTAACAATGCGAATGTTGGAAGTAATAGACAAAACGGTGGTAATAGTGGATATCAATATTAAAAGAACACATAGTTCAATAGATTTAAAGACTATAACTATTTTGGATAATTTTTTGATAAAGGTGACAAACTAAACGTAAACAATTATTTAACATAAAATTATTTGTATATTTAGCTAAATTAATTATTATTATTTAATAATAATCACACGGATAATGGCAAATTCTAATATTACTATATTACTATATTATATTATCATATTAAGCGTTTACGAGAATTTTTTGTCAACAAAAGAAGTAAATTTATTAAAATATAAAGATACATTTCTTTCGCTCTATAGAGATTCGTTAAATAAAATTTATAAATTCATATAAATTTATTATTAATGTTTCATAGCATGACTTAAACTTGTGTAGCAACTTTTAGTTAGTGAGCAACAAAAGAAAAAAATAAACAAATGTATAACTAACATTGATACAAAATTTTTCTTCATTATTAGGATCCCAAAAATTGTATTTTTTTTTTTTTACTTCATGAACGAACAATTTACTGAAGTATATGCAAGCCATTCTGCTCTATCACGTTTCTCTGAAAGTTTCATGATATCAATTTTTTGCAATTCCGAAATTTTTTTAATTTACTGACAAAGTACTGATTGAGTAGCTGAACTTTTTATTACAAAGACAATTTTTTAGAGAAAAGAACAAATAATAGTTAGAAGAGGCGAACTCCAGAGGATAAAGAGGATGAGATAGAACATCCTAATCAAACGCCAGCAACTTATTTCGGACGCACATCTCTTTGGTCGTTTGAAACAAGTTGCTAGTGTTTGATTGGAACGTTCTACCCTATTCTCGTTACTGTCTGGACCTTTCATCCCTTCTGACTACTACTTGTAGATTGAAACACACGTACGTAATAGAGCAGAATGGCTCGTATGTACTTCGATAAATTGTGTTGCTATCAGTTTAAAAAAAAAAAAAAAAAAAACGTAAAAAAAGGAAAAGAACTTTTGGGGTCATTTAATACGAAACGTGCTTTTCTTCATACAACTGTTCATTACGATTAGTCGAAAAACATACCTTCGATTTCTGTATGCCTTAAAAAAAAACAAAAATATATACGAAAATATTATATAATATTTTTTAGTTAAATTAGCACGAAGAGCCAGATATCGAATTTTACCGCTATATTAGCGGTAGGAATTAGACATTGTATGTGCATGCAGCTGCGTGGAATAATTTCGTTCTCTTTCGGCCGAACTAATTTCGCACTTCCGTGGCGTGCTTGGGGGAGCGCAACCTTAAGGGTCGCACGACGCGCTCGTACGACAAAGATTAACACGGCAGAAACATAGCCGATGTGTACAATTACGTAGCTCTGTATCCGGCTTGCGTTATACCTCGTGCGACCCGCTCGCTCGGCCGTCGACAGGAAGTCAAACTCGGCCCGGTCCGCCGCTATATATACATACGTGTGAATCTCCGGGCATTAAAACGCGCCCGCGTTGCAGCCGGTCGCGGTTTCCCAAACGGCCCCCGCGATGTGCCCACACACCGACGAGAGAAAATCGTGAAAGGCAACGCAAAAGTCACCTCCGATTCCGTTGCT
>NW_017305800.1:3382759-3386440 GCF_001594115.1 Trachymyrmex septentrionalis | reverse complement strand
AAATCCTCTAACACTTTAAGAGAGAAAGAAAAGATAAAAAAATAAAAAAATATACATATTATATATTTAATTTAAAATTATTACGCGTTTATTGTAAAGACATTAAAATTTGAGACTTCCCTTGTAATGAAGGGAAAAACTTAACGTTGAAACTTATTTCTTTGAACGCTTTTGAAATGCAAGAAAAAAAATTTATTCGACTCTTCTATTTCCTTGAAAGAAATGTCTGCGTAAATATTATTGTCCCAAAACTTTTTCGCGTAGATTCCGGTTTTTTTTTTTTTTTTTTCAAATAAAACATCTTTATCCGCGCCTATATTGCATAAGTTTCACGCAGGACGATTGTGCGTCTTAGTTAGGTGGACATTTTCGTGACGCGGCGTGAAATTCTCGCATTCACACGGGACGACGCATCGGTAATATTTCATAATTAGTTGCAATTCAATTTGTATGGCGGTGATATGCGTGCGCATATGCGTAGACACACGCGTGCAAATGCGCATAAATATAGCCAGCGCAACCAGGAACAAGAGAAACAGGTTCCAGCCACGGTACCGTAGATCCTTAAGGCATCATTGAACGAATGGTAAACCAGCTGCGCCCGCTGCTCGGGATTTCATTGTAAATGTCAACCTAAGGCACGCGAAACGTCCCTCCGATTTAAAGGAAAGTCGTTCCGCAAGCCGAGCCGTATAATAAAGTCATTGCGCGAACGCGAAGGGATGAAAGACGCGAAGAGGGTGTTCATTCAACGAGACCGACTCTCGCATGCGCCTCCAGAGGATGCTTCGTCCTTGCAATCTCTTTCCCTCGTTTTTTGCATGAAAATATATATTAGCGAAGAAACGAAGTTGACGTTCTTCGTCAACTTTCAAATGATGAATCGCTTATTCATACTTTCAAAAGAGTCAATGGCTCACATTAAAGTGACAAAATAAGAAACAAATGAATAGGATATAACAATATCGTCTTTGTCAATCGAGTTGCTCAAGCGATATTATACGGCTAGAACCGGCTGATCGAATAATTAGATATTTATAAAAGATTATTGTAATTGATACGCGAGGAAATTCACGCGCCTTGCCCTGAACTTTCCAAACTTTCCTAACGCCATGGCCGTTTTTTAATTTAAAAAGGTGAAAAAGATATTGTTATACGTGTTGCGAAGTGACGTAGCCCGGTTACGCTTAAACAGAGATACTTGCCGAGCATATTAGAAAGCTGCGGACTTTATGAAAGTACATGACTCCAAGTATCGTTAATTACCGCTCCTCTGCGAGTGCGAAGTGGTCTAATGTCCACGAGGATGCTAAACGCCGCCCTTACCGTCTCAAAGATCAGTCTAATTATTTTACAGCGATATGAAAATTGCCAGATCATCGCAAAACAATTTCGCGCCATTCGATACTTCCTGTCAGTGAAGTCTGAAATCTTTCATATCTTTAAAATATCAAGTTATTCTCACATTGCTATGATATTTTGTGCTTCTGAATTTATATAAATTGAAAGATATTAATTAGTCTATACAAGGTGATCTAAAAAAAGACAGCACGACACTTGAAGAAAAAAATATCGTGCTGATAATAATTTATTAATAGCGATATTTCTCGTTAATATTAACAGAGATCTATATTCTGCCATGATTTTTAAACATTTTCCGCATTTTTTATACTAAAAAATCAAAATATGCAGTGTTCCAACTTTCCGAATCTAGCATGATATTTTCCTTCTAAAGTATAAGAAAACGATAAATATTTCTACTTAAGCATTCTTTGGTTAGCCAATTGATAAAATTTTATCTTCTGATTTCAGTCAAGCAAATGCTTCGAAGTATCTGTAATTAAGTCATTAATCTGTCATTAAGTGGATTACACCCTAGAAGTGTGCGAACAATTCGAATTCGAATCTAATTGAATCACAGTGTGAATTAGAATCGAATTCATTTTTTAATCTAAGAAATTCAAAATTAATTACTTGAAAAATTTCAAAACAAACCTCTATTTTATTTATGCTTTATTTAGGGGAGAGTCGTGCAGTACTGAGCGACTAAAGCTAGTTCTCACTTCTAGAACGTTTCATTAAGATCATCAAATCATGGACATTTAAAAAATCTAAGATTAAAAATCTAAGATATAAGTTCTTTTTTAACATGTAAAAATTATCATCGTTTTACACTGAAAAAAATATTAAATTTTAATAAATATTTGTATGAATAAATTTAAATGTAAGTAAATATTTACTAAATATAAACGTATATTTATTTGATACAAAAATCATTAATTTGATTTAACTGTTATTTTTTTACTAAGTTATTTTTTCACTTAATTTACAGTAAATAAATATTTACTTAGTACTATTCAAAGAAATATACGTGTATTAAGTTTTGATAATTTTTGTTCAGTGTAGTATGTTTCACATTTGAACAATGAGCATGAAATTTTATTCTGCCTAGATAAATCAGCTGGAAATAATCTTTGGGATCTGATAAATCTCACACCTCTCGGTATAGCATTTCGCGACGAGGCTTCTTGTTACCGGGCGCACTTAGGTGTTTTCGGCCATATTCGGCGATGCATCTGGGCATCTTTACGATCCAGGCAAGAGGACCCGTTGGTAACCCACGGCTGCTCTCCGTCTTTCCCCTCTTTCGCTCTTCACAAAACGTAATCGTTTTTGTAGCCGGTCCGGTTCTCGGCGTCACCGACCTACCGGAACGCGTCGCGCCGGGCTCGAGCGCGACGCCCGACCTGGACCAGGTATGAAAAGACGAAACGGACATGCGGAAATTCCATTGTGATTTTCGCCGATGCTTCCTTTTTCTGCACCGATAAACCCGAGAGGACATGGAAGTAAAATCTTTGCATCGTCCACTTTCTAAGATCCACAATGAGATTCTCGCGGAATCGAATATAAACATCGTTTCGAGAAACACACATAAAAGAGAGAGTCAACAAAAAAACATAATGACTTCATTTTGATTCTTAACGTCAATAAACAGTCAAATTTTGTAACCAAAAAAAAAAATTATCATTTTGACTTTTATAATATCAAAATAAAATCATATCGGTGTGTTTCTCGGGGTTTACAATTTTTATTCGTATCTCTCTCGTAAAAAAAAATGCAAATAGTAATAATTTGAAACATTTGAGTCGCTGTGTGTCTCGCCATTGTAAAAAGTACAAGCTTCGGTCTGTGAAGAAATGATCTATCAAGGTGTTCCGTGTGGAATATCTTGTTATGGATGCTGGGATGAATCGCGAGGAACGGCGTTAGCATTGAAAAAGAGCAACTTCCTCCTTAGCAACAGTCGAAAGTAGAAAATCATGCTACTAAATTTAGATTAAAAGTGGACGTTGAAGAAAATACAAAAAGGTTGCTGCTGAAGCAGGAGTACCTGAAGCACCGATGCGCACCTCTCGTCTTACAAATCCGATTCTTACGTACCTAGAAATCTATAAATTCGAAGGATTGCGGAGCAAATTCGTTCGGGCGCTGTGGCAAGTGCAGCTGTTTCTCCCGGGAATTTATCGCGAAGGATCCCTGCGAACGGGTCTTAAACCGGGTGACTCCTCGCAGGACAACGTATCGAAAGAAAAATCCAAAAATATCCTCAGGGCCCCGTTCGCGATCTCGTGTGAAGAAGAAGAGAGATCTCATCTTCTCAGCAGAGAGAAAGAGAAA
>NW_017305800.1:3377458-3382659 GCF_001594115.1 Trachymyrmex septentrionalis | reverse complement strand
CCCCTACTACTTCATTCGCGGAGAGCAAAACCCCACCACGAATGGCAAACGCACAACGACGGGGAAGAGCGACGGGGTGGCGAAGAGAGCAGCGGCAGGACGAGAGTGAGAGAACGGAGAGAGATCTGTGGAGAGAAACGGAGAGGAGAGACCGGCGCTGTTCTGAGTTTTCGGAGCAGTCGGCGGCGGCGGCGGCGGCGGCGGCGGCGGCGGCGGCGGCGAAGCCAGTTTCTCGTAGCTGCTCGTGCGGCGGCAGCCTGCGGCGGCATCGTGCCCGCCGTGTATCTCTCCCCTTCAGTATGAAGCCGACGACCGTGCCAGCTGCAGCGGCTGCACCTGCCGCATCGTCCTCGACAACGCGCGATCATCGTGCACCCCGCCGAGCCTGCGACCCGCGTCATCGTTCCTCCTGATTGCGAACGGGACCTCGCACGCGTCCCCGAATTCCGTTCCCGTCCCGTTGAGGGATCCCCGCGGGATCCTCTCCGCGTAAGCGGGATCGATCGGCTGGGAGGGGAATCGCAATCGCGAATCCTTTTCTTCTTTCTCTTCTTCGTTCGCTCCCCCTTGGTCGACGGCGAGTGCCGAGATTGCCATTAAAGCTGTATGTACTCGTGCACGTGTCGCATCCAGGTGGACGCACGCCGGGCGAGTAAGTTTACTTAATCGCGGGTGAGAAGAACTGTGGATACACCGAGGTGGACCGTCCTGGACTATAAGAGTGAAAATTTGTCCTTGTCGTCCTTGTTTATTGGACCTCTTGGCATCGGAGTGACTCCCGTCGGTGATAACCTTGGTAATTAGGCGAGAACAGGCAGACCTCGCGGGATAGCGCGACGATTATTCGTCGCGGCAAGGTGAGTCCTGATTCCAGTCTCGAGGGTCAAGAGCGGTCAGACCTCTCGTGCGACGACCGAGACCGTCTCTGCGAATTCAGAGTCTTAGAATTATGAGACTTGATAACATCTAAAGGTTTTCAACGGCCGATTTCTAACTTTGATTACGAAAGATTACGCGCCGCTTTCCTTTCGATCTTTTGATAATTTTCACTTTTTAATTAGTAGTACTCAATGGATTTTACTAGAAAGTTTTTATTTCAACAACATAGTTACATTATATGTTCTTCGGAATTGGGGAAATTAGTCTCATCATCCGATTATTCATCAAATTTCACTTTTACGAGCAGATCTCATTAAATGTTCTACTTCACAATGATGTAATATCATTGTATAATAAAACGCAGGGTCCGAGATGACAGAAAGAAGTAGAAATACAATTTTAGAATATCAAAAGAAAATAAGTAAGGAAATTAGAAGTATGTTGTGACAATTGAAATTAATTAAATTTATTTAAACGCGCATTCTCAGCTGTGAAATTTTCTTTTCTCGTTTGATCGATGCGACAAATCGTATTGATCGTCGTCCTCAGATCGGCATTTCGTTCGCAGAACGCGTTGTCTAACTTACTTGCCGTATAAATTACCCGAAGATACTCGTTTGTATGTACAAATAACGTGAGGCCTTTCTTTCATCGGCGAAAAAAAAGAGGAAGAAAAACAACATCTATCTTCGCGCTTCCGCCACGCGGTTCACAATAACGCAACGATAATAGCGTTAATAATGGCAAAGCCGTGCGGGGGTCCTCATTAATGCTAGTCGATGAGAGACGGTCCTTTGAAAGCCTGAGAACCCAGATGATTTACCGCGTTGTCTCGTCCCGACGATTTATTCGGCGGAGGTCGATGGTCTCTTTTTCCGCACGAATCGACAAGAGACCTGCTGCGACCTCGACCTCGGGAAATAACGCGGAATTACCATCCCGGATGGTTGAAGCAGCCGGAGATAATGTAACGTGGGACCTCGAGGCCAGAGAGACGATCGCCTACAGTACAGTCGCAACAATTCTCGCTAATGTGTTGCATTAATCGCGAACTATTCTTCTTCTCTCTTTCTTTGTCTTTCTTTCTCACTTTGCTTCCAGGACGAATCGTGCCACGTAATGCGAAGCCTTTTTTGTTTTAATTATAATGCGCATTAGACCGACAAGAATAAATCAATTAAGAGAACTCAATCTATTTTCGGCCAAAGCGAATTTTTAGTGCTTAAACATTTCAGAGTAAATTTATATACGTTTAAGATATTAATTAGTATAAAAAAAAATCATTAAATTGTTTATCAATTTCATACGTAATATTACTACTCCAACAGTTCCGCTCATGATTGTGTTGCAAAACCCAGACAAACTTCGGCGCACGTTTTGCAAAATTGGATATGTACATAAATAAGTAAGAAGTTAAATCATATTTATTTCCATGTATTAATTTAACAGTTTCTCGTAGCTTCTTTTATTTTTGATCACGCACACTTTACTTCAGAATATATGATTTAACATTTATTTAACAAATATAAAGAGTTTTAAACAAACAAATAAGAAAATAGATTTATTTCTCTCAATTGATTTTTCGTTGTACTACAAACATTACGTATTGTCTAATCTTGTCATCCCGAAAATGATTCTACTCGGACAAATAATTTTTGAATCAATAATTTTTGCACTATCAGATTGGAACTTCGATTTTGAGAGTGAGAGGTGAAAAATTATGGCTGCACCAGCATAACGTTCTCCGATTGATTCGCGTCCGAATTTTGGCGACGTAAGCGCGGCTTCTTCTCGACGGCAGCCTCGACGCGATCATAAGCGTTTCGTTTTTACGATCCGCGACTCGCGTCGGCTCTTTCCGTGTTTAACGCGCGTTACAATTAAAGTCGTAACTTGTCTTCAGCGACATGGCGACGGTGTGTCACGAGGAAGACAACCGCGAGCGCAGTCATTAACTTCCGACACAATGCCGGGCAATTAAACTGGTTTGTGTGTCCCCGCTCGCGAGAAACTCGCTCAATCTAATTTCCATGGCAATCCACTTAATTATCTTGACGGTTTTCGGACCTTTGGTCGCGTTCACCGATTAAAAGGTCTACCTCGGGAAAGCGACTTTTTCGCCGTGCACAATGTTGCGGCATTTAACCACCGTCGATCGTGTGGTGTATGAAAGCGAGCGCCAGGTCGATGTTTCACACAGAATGCTTCGGTAACACGATATATATATCGTAAAGGACGTTTAAGTAGAAAATAACATCCTGAAGAAAGGTCGCTTGAACCTTCTTCTTACATAAACGGCGCTTTCCCCCCTTGCAGAGCTTTTAAAAGCCTATCTAACTTTCACAATAATAAACAAGAATAACCTTTAGACGATGGATATCAATGAAAAAAATCTTACAGCTTTACACTTGAGTGAGATTTGTTATAATTCATTATTTTATTATATTTCTTATCTCAACATATGACTGTTTCAGTGCCTGCAACGGCTTTCACGTATTTTTACTATTTGTCCTGTAAGTAGTAAAAATAACGAGAGATTTAGCACTGGTATTTTTTTGCGGTATCGTTTATCGTTTCGAACTTTATGACCCGTGCGTTTAGCATTCAGCATGGAAAACTTGTTGTTCAGCGTAGCTCTGTAAAATCGCTCGCATGGGAGTGCACCACAAAAGTGGCACACACAAGCAGGTGAAAAACACATAAACGCCGCACCAGTGCGGGTTCAATGCGGTATTAATTGAAGGTATTTAGCGCCCATATATTATCGTGACACAAATAAATTCTATACTGGGACGGTGGCGTACAATGCGTACATCGATTCCCGTTTCAATGATAACAGCTGTAAGAAACGGCTGGCCAAACTCGTTTCTATTATCGTTTAATAATAATCTCCGATTTGTCTTCGGGAACGGGATTAGACTAGAACGAACGGGTGAAAAACTGTACGTGAAAATTGCGTAACGCCTGATTCATGCGAATCAAATATAAATCCGTGTACCGTTTGACGTCTTTCACGAAAGGCTGGTAACGCCAAGTACAACGTGCGCGCACGTATTTTTATCAGTATTTTTTGGTATATGTAGATTGATTGAAATCGCAATAGCGATTAATACGTGAGAAACTTTTGCTCTTGTTCACTCACCATTATATTGTCAGATCGCGATGTCAGAAGCGAGAAAAACGCGCAATAAAAGTTCTTGTAAATTAAAATACAAATATTTTCCATATAAAAGAGAACATTTGCAATTGATAAAATAGACCTAAAATATATTGAAAACTATTTTTTGTTTTTGGAGAAATTAAATCATATTTATTTCTACATATTAATTTAACAGTTTCTCGTAGCTGAACGTAGTTTATTTTATTTTTGATTACGCACGCTTTATTTCCAAATGTATGATTACATTTATTTAACAAATATAAAGAGTTTTTAATACATTTTTCAAGTCGGCTCTGTCGACTGTAAGAATCGTTTTATCGATTAACACGTTTCTACATTAATATATCTTGCAAGAAAATTTTGTTATATTTACAAGTTATATTTTCTCACTTCTGACGTCAATTTGAGATAATAATGGTAAGTGAATTAATCGCAGCTTATTGCTTCATATACGGTGTAAAGGAAAACTATAAGTATTCGATACGCGTTTCTCAATGGTTTTGCATAGAATTTCCCAGTTATTAAAGAAAAAAGAAAAATATAATCATTTTGTCATAAATAATTACTTCAGAAATGTAATGAAATGAGAGGAAAAAATTGTGCCTACGTTGCGAGATTAATTGCCATACTCTGCAATTATCGGACGCGTGTGCTGCGAGATATAGCAAACAGGTACAGGTGTGGAAAACGGGTTATCTTCGCGAGACAAGTTCGAAAACGATATGCGCGATCGTCCGTGGACGCGAAGTCGATCGTTAAGTAAGTCGACGGCCAGTCGAGTCGCCGTAAAGATTAGCGCGCGCAGCACGGCCGCTAAATGCGAACGTGGCGGCGCAAAAGAAGATTACGGCTCGCCCTGAGTACATCGTTACGCCGGGGCCCTTTTATGCCCGGCTCAAATCGCCATTTAGGTACTGTTTATAACGATTCCCGAGCTACGGTCGCGGAATGGACTTCTCCTCGCGTAATACGGCCACGCGAGATCCGAGGTTGAAAATCGAGCCGGCTCGAAGTTATTCAATCCCTCATAAAACCCCCTTCTAACATAGCGATTTAGATCTCAGGTAGTATTTAGCGATAATTAGAAAATTGTTCGTTGAATTAATTCGACATTTTGTAGAGATCACGTTGTGGACGGTGTCCCGCGCGGAGGACTGTCCAT
>NW_017305800.1:3368739-3377358 GCF_001594115.1 Trachymyrmex septentrionalis | reverse complement strand
TAGTATTTAGCGATAATTAGAAAATTGTTCGTTGAATTAATTCGACATCTTGTAGAGATCACGTTGTGGACAGTGTCCCGCGCGGAGTTCTGTGAACTGTCCATAGCGATATCGTATCAAACGCGTTTCTTGGGTCGATTTATCTTATTCCACTCGGATTCGTTTCGCCCGACAGTTTGAATGCTTCATTAAGACTTAGTAAAAGCATCAAATGTATTTTTTGATACGCGACTGGATTGTACCTGATAAAGCCGACGCGGTCTCAGCGACCTTCACGAACGATCGGTTCTTGTCGCGCCCGCACACGCAGTTACATTCGCCGAGTATATTCTCGATGTATTTATAGCCGACCTTTACTCTTACTCGGATCTTTTATATATCCCGAAAGAAAGTTGGACGGTAAAAGCCCATTTTACGGGTGCGACCGGCGTGTGCATCGAGCGCGTAATTGATCGATAGCTAACTATCTTTCCCAAGAGCGTTACGTGGCGTGGCATAGACGATGGAAAAGAAAATTATCGACTCGCGCGCGCGTTTACCGTCTCTCCGCCCTCGTGAAAAAAGAAGCACATCCGGGGCGCGATATGTATATTTCTAGCTTCGAAAAATTTCATTGGCGATATTATATGATTATACGCGCGGATTTCGAAGCAATCCAGAGAACGGTATGTCCAATGCGGACATAAAACATCATTAAGGTGTTCATAGTCAGATCTTATATTCAAGATCGTCTTAAGTACGGTCTTAAGAAATCACGAACCAATCAGAGGGCCGTATTAGTGTCTTAAGACATTAACTTGAGACAGTCTTGAAATAAGAACGGACTATGAATACGTGACACTTGAAAAAAATCATATATACGTAAGACGTAATCTTTTAAAGATGCTCTTTTATACAGCCTCGTCATATCTCTCACTTTACGTTATATTAGATAATGTTAATTGCGAATTCGAAATGCAGAGGTCGTAAAATTAGTCGCGCTATGTGCAAGACGATTTCTTCAATTTCGCGAGTTGATTCATTTTTACGTAACACATCCTCGAAAAATCTTTATCCATCGCGACTTTCCCGTTCGCTGACCTTACGATGACGTGGGCCGCGGGAAGGAGAAAGAAAGAGAGTTCCTCAACCTATTCCCGGTGGTTAACAAGGCTAATGGAAGAACGATCGTGTCGGTCGGGCTTTTCGAAGTGCCGCGCACACAGGTAATTTCTCCTACGCCAGATTCCGCGGGAAAAACGAGACCGTAGGAAGAGGTACGATCGCAGCCAACATACTCACTTGTCACTTACTCAGCAGACTTATCCGACGCATTAAGTACGGCAAAGATTTGAACATAGTGTTTCACTCTTACAATTGGAACTTTCGAAGTAAATCGAAGTCTCCACACACACACACACACACACACGCGCGCGCGCGCACACATCGGTAGATTTAGTAAATAGAAATTACCTGTCTTCTCCTCAAGATTTTTTTCTCACAGGATTTTTATTATTTAAAATTGGCAGAAGAAAGTTTGGAAAAACGGAACAATAATTAATATTATATTAATAATTACTACATATAAAACTATTTGCATAATATTATTATTTGAAATATCTCGAAATATTATTTGAAATGACTGCCGTCCCCGACCGAGAGGCGTAATTATTATTTTGACAGAAAGAAGCTTGAAGAGAAGTAATAATTAAATTGTCAATATACATACAACAAGCACACGAAATACTTGATAATATAGCCCACGAAAGATAAAAGTATTTCGAACGGAGAACGTAAGAACTGTTGTATTCGCGTTCGATGGTGCGTGCCGGTGCTTCAATTAATCTCCATGCAGTTCCTCGTAAATGTGACACCGCGCTAGCGCGCTATCTATCCCTATCTCGTTGGTTCAGAGACATCGACCGTTTATGGTGAAGCTAGAGACAAGCGGCGAGGAAACTCTGACGCGCGATTCAGAAAGCGGAGGTCGAACAGCCTAGAAAGATGGCACACACTCGGCCGATCGTCGTCGATCGACCACGCGCGCAGCGGGGGATTTTCTAAAGTGATTAGAAATAATTGCGTCGACGCCAGCCCGTAGGCTGGAAAAGTAAGGACACGTACGACAAGTCGGTGCGCGCCCGCGGATCGCCGGATCTTAATTAATTGACTCGCGACTCCCGTCCCGTCTCGACCGAGAGACGGAGAGAAAAGACCGACGGGGGAAAAAAAAGGACCGTTCGAGCGACCGGAAGTAAAAGCACACATCGGGAATCATCGGTCCTTGGGATCTACTAATAACGACGTGCATTTGACCCCGGGCTTACGGTGGTCGTTAATGAGAGATCGTTTCCGACAAGTCACGTCGATGTGCGCGATTTCGCCGGAATAATTTTGCAGAGGAGAGATGTAAAGATATGAGAGATATCCGCGAAAAGGATGGTGGAAACGCTGTGAACTGTTTCGACGATCGATTTAACAGATCCAAACAGTCAGATAAGTCGGATAGGCTGGTATTTATAGCTGATTCTTATATTTAAGACGATCTAAAATTATTTGCTGTTTTTTTTTTTTTTTTTTCACAAGTCCCTTACTTATACATTCTGAATTTCAATTATTAGACGGTGTAGTTAACTGTACTTCTTAAATACAGTTTTGAGATGCCATAAGCCGATTACACAGTCGTAGTGATCCTATTATTTGAGACAGTCTTAAAATAAGAACGAAACATCGGCCGTACAATGTCGTCAAATTAACGAGGATCTCAATTCAGCGGATCTCCATCGGTCAAACTTGACCGACGTAAGAGATTTACACTTTCCTCCAATTAAAAGTAAGACGTGCTACATTTGCCGTGCGTGAATCTTAAAAGCGCTAACTCTTTTCCGTGTCGATGTCGAAGCTGATAAAGAGGAACGTGTCTGTGTCTGCAAAATTACATATTCCGTAAAAGCGGAGAGATAGCGGAATGGTAAACGGATCAGGCCGTTCGCCTGGTCGGCTTCGTGATCGCGCGTTTTCTATATAAACCGATTAGGAATAATTATACCGGAGGCCGCGCCGTCGACGGTTGGAAAAGCGAGAATGTCCGTTCTCGTCGTTCGCGCCGATTTTATTAATACGCGCATCCGTCCGATCGGCAGGTGGTGAAAATAGTCCTAATTAATACTCCGCGGCGCACACGCGGAGTCCGTTAATCGTACCAACGTTATTAATGACATAGACTTATCGATCGTAGACTTTGCGCCGCGCACGGTGCTACTTACGTACCGCTTAGATACGATGTTGATGTGAAATTATAATGCTCCCGCCTTCAGAGTCCGACTGCTTTATGGCAATCCGAATTAAATTCCGCAAATGGGACGGGCGCGTAAAACGCACACGACGTTTACCATAATGCAAATCACGGGCGCGCGCCTTTATCGCCCGTTATTTACCGTCCCCGCTTCGCGGCTCTCGCGAGGGGAAACGCGCGAGATAAATTTTCAATCTACGTGCTACGTAATGACAGTAATCAGTCTCCCACTCACCTCGACGGTTTTCTCGGCGGCTTTGAACGAAGAGGCCGCCTGCGAAATTGACGAACGCGCTCGCGATTTGGATAGATTTGAAAGTTTCAATTAAAAGCATCCCCCCCTCCCCCCCACTCAGAGGATTCCCGCGCGCGCCGGGAATTTCTCTGAGATGGATCACGTATTTGATTATGGCTCGCGCACGCGTACACAGTTGGAAAAATTTGTATTAAATTTAACACATTTCACATGCCCCAAATAATCCACCGAGATTTTTGGGTCAACGTCAAGATGAATACGTTTGGAAAGTAACGCGAATATTATGTAAAAAATTAATACAAAAAAATGTAACACTGATTTACAATTTCTGCGAGTAATCCTATATTTCTCTTCGTTAAAATTTAACATTTATATTAATACGTTAAATTAACTCATCTTATTCATTTATCTTGGAAATTTATGTAAATTTTCAGACAATTTACGTTCTTTAAAAGAACATTTTTACACTATTTGTTCGCCTTCTCGTAAATCGTGTTATTTTAAGAGATGTTGAATATTAAATTTATAAAAAATATTCAAATAATATATTATCTCACGTTGTGTTAAATTAACGCTTTGGATATACGAAAAGTTCGACCCAAAATTTCGACAAGGGCTCGAGTGGACCGTTTTTAATACAAATACAAAATGTTTTTTTTTTTTTTTTTTTTTTTTAAGAAAAAACTGTGCACGACACGAGTGGTGTCGCCGCAGGCGTATTCTTCTCGTACACACGTCGCTTGCAGAATCGTTTGCCTGCGACAAAAGTGGAACGAGGCTCCCGGCGTGCGCCTCTTCGATTCGATACGGCATTCCCGTCGCGCGATCCCACCTACAAACTATTTTACGAGTTGGTAATGACACAATCTCCGCCGCCCACTTTTTCATTATTTCTCTCACCTTTGGACGGTGCAGGGATACACGACGTGCGGCAACAATAATACGACGCCTTCAGGCGGAGGCACGCGACTCCGCTCCGTACGTTTCGAAATTTCCGAGAGGCGCGAGATTCCTCTCTACCCAACCGTCTCACGTATCTCTACCCTCGGGACAATGAAAACGTACTTTCTTAACACCGAAGATAATCGGCTGATGATAATTACAACTGGGCGACAATTAGACACGGCGAACTTAGCCGCGCGCAACCGAAATTACGCGCATCGTTGGAGAGAAGGTCTCTCTCTCTCGCGCGCGAAAGCTGTAAGTGTCAATTTGACGGGCAGAACTTGTTCGATTAGCGGCGTATCGAAAGGCACGCGAATTTGCCGAGAACCGCCGAGGGTGTTGGTCACGGCTAATTCTCGCCGTAGTAACGAACTTGCTGAATTTACACGGCAACTTGCAATTTAGTCGACTTTCTCGAGGAGTACGTCATTACTCTATCGATCGTACGTCAAGCTAGAAACACTTAGGCGCTTACTTGCAATCTCGCTCAGGTAAAACGCTTGCTCGCTTCGTTGTTTCGCGTGTGATGGAAACTGTGGAAAGTGCGAAGTTATATCTGGACTTCACGTTACAATATAATATATGCAAGGGACACTTCGCTCGGCCGAAGACTTTCGAGCGTCCTAGCGGGAAGGAATTTCTATTATGTGCAACGTTAGTGAGCGCAATGTTGCTTGTGTGTGTGTGTGGGGGGCATACGAGTAAGCCACTCGATCGCTCAATGGGGTTAATATTTCCAGGCAAGACTGGATCTAGGCCTATATTTTTACAAGACATACGAAGTCGTATTACAAGCAATGGAAAATATGGAACGTCTCCGATGTCAGTTTGATTTTAAAACATTCCTGTAAGTTTAGAAATTAATTATATTTCTAATAATTAATAATAATCAATTAATTATATTTCATATTATAAATTAATTGTACTGTTACTTTAGAAAATATATTGAAAACCATTTCAATTAATTAATTAATTAAATGATTACGACACCATGGAGAAAACGAAATCTATCCTAGTCATATTTTTATATCTATGTGTCTAGAAACTCACGTTTCACAGGTGTGAAAAGAAACGGATATTCAAATGTGTAAATTAATAGCGAAATGTTGCAACGGCCGCCGCTGTTTATACGTCGTTATTAGCGGGTCTGCGTGAATCTCTTCGCCGGATTCTGCCGTCTGTTCGCTACGGACGGGCGTATAACGTTGTATTATTTACGCTCGCATATGCATATGTCATTACACCTTCCACGTAAATTGTTATCTGATTGCAGACGGTGAACTTAGACCAGTAGAATTACGTAGTTCACCGATGTAATTACAAAGGTTGGTCAGTACGCGAAAACCTACGGCAGTCTGAGAAATGGACGTTACGTTGAAAGGTAATGTTAGCCCTAGCATGCGTTCCGGGATAAGAAATAATAATTGCAGGATGTACGATTATTTTCTAATAGCATAGAATTTTCGAAACATTTCGAACAATTTCTTTTTTTTTTTTTTCTTTTCTTTTTTTTCAAACAACGTGTGAAACGTACGTCACAAGCAATACAAACGTTCAACTTCAGTCTTATATATTTTTTAAATTATATTTATTGGTTCCACGAAGATGTGAAGTTGAAATTAAAACGACACGTTCCAAGAGTTCTGTGATATTAATTTTCTCCCCTCTTTTTGCGTAAGTATAAATCTTTTCTCTCGCTCCGAAGAGAGCCGTGCAAGAAATTGAAAGTCGAAATTGAATAAGTCCGAGGGTAGATGTTATCCACCATAAATTTTATACATCCCCTCGCCGTCGCGCTCGAAAATCTCGCTTGCGAGGCCGCTCGCACGCCGCGCCGTTGCCGCGAGGAAAGGGTTAATGACGTTCCCACGCCCTTCGTCACGATCATCCACGGGCCGCTTAAAAAAAAAAAAAAAAAAAAAAAGAGGCGAGAGGCCCCGCGGCTGGCGCAAGTTCAAGTGCGGAATGAATCTTCTCTCCTCGCAAGACGGATCTCCCTTGCTATTTCTATTGTGCGGGCGACACTGAAGTGACAAATCGTGTATCGCCGTCGGGAGAAATTCGCGGCGTGTGCCTTATCCTCGCGTACACACAATTCGCCTTTACACCCTCGACAATGACGTAAGGGAGAGACGCAGGAATAGACGGAGAGACGCAGGAATAGACGTAGAGACGTGTGTCTCGCGTCGTTTCGATCGAACAATTCCTCCGACAAGTTCGACAAAAAGGACCGCGTCGTGTAATTTTTCTTCTCCCCCCCCTCCTCCCCCTTCCTCCCCGACCCCCTCCCTTCAACGCAGTACAATTGGTCTCACGATACATTGCGCGGACACTTTGCACAGGTAACGATTTCCGGCGATAGCCGTAAATTTGTCAAAGGTTGTCGTTCCACGCGGCGCGTGAATCACTCGCGCGAATTACCATAACACTGGCGGCCGTTGTTCTGCATTCGCAGGGATATTTACGAGCCGTTTTGCGACGGATACCGGCGGCTTTATGACAATATCTCCTTATTAAACGTGCACCTTGTACGTTTCCTCTTCAACGGTTCGGTTGATGTTCGACGCGTAACATTGAGACGGCAACATTGTGCGACCGAACGGAATTGAATCGCGCGCGCGTCGGAATGAAACGGAGAATTTCCGTGTAACGAAGTTATAAATCGTCTCTTGCTTGACTTTCTACGAGCCGCGGGTCGAAATTGTCACAAATCACGCGCCCGAAATTTTACAAGTGGCTTCGTAGAGATTTACGGATTGTTCCGTGTTGCCGATGATGTACCGTGATATTCTCGAGAATTGTATAATGTTTATGTCAGCAGGATCCACCGAATAAATTTGCATTGGAAAAGGCGCAGAAAATATATGCTGTAGCGTGTTGAATATTGTAGTAGATATGTTGAAATTTTATATATATATATATATATGATTGAATCTTTTAATCTCCTCCAAATTATAAAGTCTAAAGGTTTATTGTGAAAATTTAAGAGAGAATCCTGAATTTAAAAGCCTTGAAATTCAGAAAGGATGTTTTTAGTAGCTTAGACATCCCAGTGAGAAATAACAATAAAATAAAATAAAATGTTAATGTGGAATCGATGTCGAATTGACGATCGATTCAACATCAATTCGATGTCAAAGTCCATTGTCTCTTCTCATTGGGATGAGCTGAGATTATTAAGATTTCGATGAAAAATTTTGATTAAGGGCGGTTCATAATCCGTTCCTATATTCAAGACCGTCTTAAGTTCTGTCTTGAGGTGTCACGAATCAATCAGAGAGGGCCGCATTAGCGTCTTAAGACATTACTTAAGTCGATCTTGAAATAAGAATACCGACTATGAATACCGATCTACGATTTTGATTTTCGGAAAGGAGGGGAGGTATCATTGAAATCTGAGACTCCAAAAGAGAATCGTGGAGTTTCACTTCCGTAATCGCACAATCGATCATCATCTATTTAATGAGCCGCGCTATTATCGCCGGATTAAATGTGATACGTGCATCTCCCTTGAGAACGTAATGTCACGAAAGCTACGAACAATAGGTTCGCATTCGCGGCGTCTAGAAAGTAATTTTGCCGTGAGAATGTTTCCGTTGTTGTTGACCATTCAGAAATATGAGAGGCGTACTTATTACTGTAGGCGACGAGTATCTCACGATCGTTGGACATTCGGGATCGAATGTGCGTCGTTCGACTAGTTCTCGTGAACTATAATAAAGACAGGAGCCCAGAGTTTTACATAACGAAAGAAAATGGACCAATCAAAGTCCTTTATTCCCTTCCCTTCCGTAAAATAAAAGCTCTGATTAATTTTTTCTTATGCTTGATGCATTAGTTATGTTAGGCACAATAGATGCAGTAAGCCTTAAGTCTTAAGAAATTGATCAATCATTATCGAATATTCTTCTCACATTCGACTGTGATTAATTAATTCTTTAAGGCTTACCATACCTATTGTTTCGAGACTTATGCGTTAAGCGGTGTTTACAATGAGATTTTGAAGCGTAAAATTTCAGCTTTAAGCTTTAAGCCGTAAGAAATTAATCAATTACAGTCGAATGTGAGAAGAATAATTGATTATGACTGGTCAATTTCTTACGGTTTAAGGCTGAAGTTTTACGCCTTGAAATCTCATTGCCGT
>NW_017305800.1:3366769-3368639 GCF_001594115.1 Trachymyrmex septentrionalis | reverse complement strand
AATTTCTTACGGTTTAAGGCTGAAGTTTTACGCCTTGAAATCTCATTGTAGACGCCGCTTTATGCAAAAGTCTGTGTTTCCGGCCTTAATGTCTAGAGAACACCGATCGCCCTTTGAAAACACTTGGACGCGAAGAAGAGCTCGAAGCTCGTCGGACGCACCGTTTTCTCATTCCGTTTGCCGATCCGCATTTGCGGATCAGGAGGTGCACCGAGAGAGGTGCACGGTTAAGTTCCAGTTTCAAAATCCGGTTTCGCGCAATGAAAAGTAAGAGTGAGAATAGAACGGGAACACAACAACGTGCGATACCGTGTACGCAGCCGTTACCGCCGCTCGTGCGATCTCCGCTTTGCGCGTAATTCACTTTGACGTCGCGGCCACCGCCATCGCCATTACGTGCGAACATCGGCGGCGATAGATTTCTGTGAGAGGAGAGCTCTCGAATTTCCAGCTTTCTCCAGCTACCGACAAAACGAACCGGCCAATCTCCCGCTCGTTTCGTTGGTTGATGGAATCGGAGCCGAATCATTACCAACCTGCTTCGGAATAGTTTCGCATATAATAGTAATTCGAAAGCAACGCTTGCAGAATCACTTGAAATCATCAGAGAGATGTGATGATCGGAACCGCATATAATAATTCGATAATCTCGAAATAATAAATAAATATATCGATCATAATAAATATATAGTAAGTAAATATTATTATAAAATTACTGCTGCGCAGGTGAAAATATTCGCCTAATACCGATGTTCTCGACGTTTCAATCTTATTACAGCAGACCTCCCCGCTTAGATTTATGTCCATTTCTACCAATACAGATTAACTTTAATCTCGGTTTAACTTACTTTTTTTATCTTCTTCTACATCTAAGAATTAGAAAAAGATACAGAGAAAATTCTCCTCGAGATTAAAGTTGATCTACATTGATAGAAATGGGCCTTAATTTTTCTTATGTTCGTTCCTACCGATGTAGACGAACTTAATCTCTCTGTGGTTGATTCTTCATTTTTTTCTAATTCTAAAAATTAACAAAAGATGAAGAGTATAAGTTGAGCCGAGGTTAAAAATAATTACTTTGACAAAAATAGACATTAGACAGTTTTTTTCTAAATGGGATTCACGTGGGCAACGCGCACTATACTCGACGTAAGGAAATAGTACAATTATTTGTAGATTCTTTCTAGAAACACAAACTGCTGTCGTGGGTGTAATTTTGACACGGCTTGGCGGAGGTCGGCCTATCCAAACCGTCGAATAAAAAAAGACACAAGTGACACGACGCATATCTTAGCGCATCCACTTAGTATATACGATTCGTCTAAAAATACTACTCTTGTTTGATTTTATTCCGAAGATTTCGATAGTCCCGTTGCCGTTCGGCGTTTATACTTTCGTAACGTCGTTAACACTTTATTATACTCCTTCACGGCTCGTTGCATTCACTGATCCCTGCAAGCAACAGCTGCCTCTTCCTAATATCTCGGATTGTCACGTTTCAAAGTTTCCCTGTAACTCTGAAACTAGATAACTTCTAACCGAAGAGAAAGAGAGAAAGAGTAACGTTATCGCAGAGAGGCGCGGCGTATCTCGGAATTGTCGCATTTTTGGAGCATGTCGTTGCATACCACGCGCCATTAAAGCGGCCGTTGTCGTCGATTGATGACCGCCTCA
Source organism: Trachymyrmex septentrionalis (assembly GCF_001594115.1). Taxonomy (NCBI): domain Eukaryota; kingdom Metazoa; phylum Arthropoda; class Insecta; order Hymenoptera; family Formicidae; genus Trachymyrmex; species Trachymyrmex septentrionalis. Next base: position 3,366,965 of record NW_017305800.1, on the reverse strand, counting down.
TCCTCCAATGTCGCGACACCCAAGTGTAATTTAGCGAGGCTTTATCTAGCGTCATTAATCGCCCATGCAACTTGGCGCTTCTCTTTGTGCCGAGCCGCCGCGCCGTACACCTTCCGCTCCGAAATCTGAAGTCGGATTCGTTCCGCGTGATACTTCGCGCGTGCACTCGCTTGTCCTCCCGATTGGAGATCCCCCT
>NW_017305800.1:3363721-3366669 GCF_001594115.1 Trachymyrmex septentrionalis | reverse complement strand
GCGCGTGCACGCGGGACTCGCTTGTCCTCCCGATTGGAGATCCCCCCCGAGGCTTAATTACAGGCGGTAATATTTCCTCGGGAGCGAGGAAATATTGGCCGATTGGCGCCAAGTACGCGATGGGCGACACGCGCGAAGGCTCCTTACTGGGCCAGTAGGCCACATAAGCCGCTCTCCAATCATTGCCTCTTGGCGATCAAGCTCGACTCCGCTTCTCACCGGCAGCGTCGCTATGACAATGTATCACAAAAACGCCTACTACAATGATTATATGATACGCAATTCTTTTTACCTACGTCTTATTTATCACATCTTCGCAGCTGAAATAACACACACACATACACACGCAAACACACACACACACACATATGGCACGATCGCTTGATTCAAAACGGTTATTCACGCACAGCCTGCGGTCGCGTTTTGGAAACTCCACCTTTCGTGAGATCGGAATACCTCATTACGAAAGGCAATTGCAATTATTTGCGCCGGCATCATCGCCTCACCCGACACGCGAATGTTCCCGCATGTTTTTCAATGACAACTAATGCTTGCTCATGTAAAGATACCCTACGCTGGAAAAAAAAAAACAACTAAATTTTAATTAAATATTTGTTTAAATAAAGTTCTCTCTTAGCAATACACATATATATTTATTTGATAAAAAAAGTCATTAATTATATTCATTGAGTAAACATTTGTTTCTTTGAACAGCATTAACAATAAGTAAGCATTTGAGTAAATGTTTACTTAGCACCGCTCAAGGAAATATCGATAGAAATACGTATTGGAATTTAATGAATTGTTTTCAGTGTTAATAAAAGCACTTTGCCGAGAATTTATGTGAATCTTTACTTGTTTCTAAAAATCAGATGTTATTTATTTCTCCCACCTTTTTTCCCCCGTAAAAGCGCGATCGAGAGGTGGTGATCCTTAACGATCCTGAGCCTCCTGTACAAAATAATTTTCCCGCTGGTTGCCAGCGCAAGACGCAGGATATCCTTGAAGCCTCCTAACGGTCCTGCCGAGACCGCCGTGTCTGCACCGAGAGACTTCTCGATAGTGTTTTCTCCGCTGCATATGGATGTGCGTGCGTATTATGTATCACGTGTCACGCGTATATATGTATGTGCAACCTGCATATCCCGTCTGCATCCTGCACCTATACGGGACGAAATATCGGGCTATGCGTGTCGCGCCATGCTCGCTCGTATATGTGATAGGTGTGTTCCCAGGTTTCCATGTCGGATCCGTTACAGCAGACTGAATTTCGTGCCACTGACGATGGATAAATCGACGGTCTCGATCTGGAATAAAATGATATCTTCCACCTGATATTCTCCTCCCCCGCGATTATTATACACTTGGAAAATGGATGGATCGGAATTTGTGACTGCGGAAGAGAGTCTGTGCTTCTGGACTCTTAAATCCTAAAGAATCGCAGAGTTGAATTCTAGATCCTTTTAATTTTCGGACCTTGTGGTTCCTCGAACTATTCGATTTTCGAACGGGTGATTTGTTTTTTTTTTTTTTTTATTTTTTTTAGATCGTAAACGTTTAGAACCTTGGATTTTTAAGTTATAGGATTACAAAATAAACGAGACGATCAATTTGCTGTACATCTTCGCGATTTAGAATTTCTGCCGCCTCGTTTCGTTATTGCCATATGTTTTGCATATGTAAACGAATTGCGAGCGGACATTTGCATATGCACGTATTGCTACCGGCGATCATGCATATCGCGCCGTTACTTCCATCCCGGTTCCCACACGTGCGCTATCGCTGCTATCGTCTTTGATTCCGTTCGCGTCCGCACGCAGGAAGGGGTTCCGATTGCCAACAACGGAAGTTAATTCCGTTACAAAGTTAAATCCCTTGCGAAACATACATCGGGTTAAAATTCATAAAAATTTCGCAGGAGGATATTCAGGCTTCTCTCTACGAATCATATCGAGAGGAAAATAAAATAAAATAAAAATATTATTATTCCAAAGAGAGAATCATCTGAAACGAATATATCGCGTTTCCCCACTGCAAGATTTCTATTTAAATGTAACATATTTAGTGTCACAACGACGTATTTGTACAGTGTATCTGTAATTACGACACGCCGTTCTAGTTCCCACGTGGCGTTCTGTCGTCGTCTTGAATTTCGATACGAGTTTCATGCCGTAGGCATCGTAAGATTCTACCCTCCCTCGCGGGTGAGAGGACAACGATCTCTTTGTTGGGCATGAAAAAGGTTGAACGATACCGTAAGCGCGAGGTCATAAGTCGCGTCAGTCTACCAGCCAGTCTTACTTTTGATAGTATATACACAATCGCCAGTTAAGATCTGGGACACGATTCACTTAATTGCACTGCGACGCGCCAATCGATCGATCGATTCAGTCGTGCGCGACGGTCGCGAATTCGAAACGTCATTAATTCGTTTAGCTCTCGTATGTGCATGTAAGCCGCGCGTGGTTCTTCCCTTTTTTGAAATAACAATAATAGTACTATTAATCAACTATTGTTAGTTAATCGATTAAATATTGATGTTGTAATTAATGCTGTATTATTCGTTTCCATTTATTATGAAAACTGCCAGTGTTACTGGCAGAGAAGCACCGAGCTAGATTTTCCAGATGAGCCCGTTTATTTACCGAGGATTATTTGTTGTTGATAAAGGACGCGAGAGGACAGTCGTAATTTCCTATAGGCGATTCTATTTCGTTAGTTATGTTAGATATTCGGATTTTTATGCAGATACTTTTTTGCAGACAATATGCGCGAAATATGCAAATTTACACAAGTATGCAAATATGCACAAATAATGCATTTTTAGAATGCTTTTTTAATAAGACAAATTTCTAATTTGATGTTGACTTTTCAATCCGCTTTCTAAAAAACTGATGAAATTGCATAAGATTCCGATAGTCTAGTTACGTATCATCATGCGCGTTTGT
>NW_017305800.1:3362930-3363621 GCF_001594115.1 Trachymyrmex septentrionalis | reverse complement strand
CTTTCTAAAAAACTGATGAAATTGCATAAGATTCCGATAGTCTAGTTATGTATCATCATGCGCAGGTACTTCGTACCCAATTACTTAAATGATTAACGACGCCCAAACTGACGAAAATACTTTTACGAGAAAAACCGCTTGCGCGTGCAATCGGTGTGTTATCGCGTCATTTAAAGGATAACGAGACACGAGAATACGTAAATAGGTACAAGACGCTGACTGTCATCACAGCCGGCTGTACTGCCATACACGTCGCTTCGGTTCGGCGACGTTGCGACAGGAGTTACTATGATACAGTAGTTGGTATAATAGAGAATAACGAATAGTTTTTGCTTCGCCGGCGGTCGGGACGGAACATTTATCGTGAACGATGTGGATCGTTAAGCGCGAGATTCTCTATGAAAATAATTGTCAGCGCCAACCAGCGGGTCTAACGGTCCTCCGCCTTCTCAGTGGACCTCGTAAGATTAAAAGAACTGGACAAATGACATCGATCTAATGTATCCATTAATGTTTCGTGGTTTAGATAGCAATCAATATTACATTTCTCCGACGCGATACGACGACCATGCGATACAAGGGTTTAACACCATTTCATTTTTAGACAGAGTAGGAGAGTTTTAGCCTAGATACACCTACCAGATGCATATCTATCGGATACACGATATAACGACGAGATCACATTTCTTAG
>NW_017305800.1:3360019-3362606 GCF_001594115.1 Trachymyrmex septentrionalis | reverse complement strand
GGTGGGGGTGGGGGGGGGTGGGGGAGAGGGTCTCGCATCGCGGTCGTATGCAAATCATGTTTCGTAACTCGTTACCCGCTCGCCCGTTTTTCCAGGACGAGCGTGTCGGCTTCGCTCGCGCTCAGATCGAATTTATCGATCTTCATCTCCGTAATTTTCCGGATATCCATCTGGCGATTCTACGCCGCGAGACGATTATGACGATAACGTGAGAGGAGTGCGATTCGAAACGATGACGAGTGAGTTACGTGCCACTTGTGCACAATGAAGGAATCATCAACACCGGCCTCTTACCGTGCCGGTGAGTCCGATCGATTTTCGCGGTGAATCGGTAACGAGAAATCCGGCTGCGTTAATCATTATTACTGCGACTAATTGGACCGATGTACTGTCATCTCGCGACGGATGAGAGATCCAGATGAATAAATCCATCCGCGAGCTGTCTCGCCGAGATGAAGTTCTCTCCTAGTGCTGTATTGTAGTCTCATGATCGTTCTATGAACGTGGCGGCGTAGAGGATGCCGTGGAAAATCGATTAAACGCCAAATTGATGCTTCACAGTGCATCCACGGCAAAGACCGAATCCGGAAGATCTCTTCGCCTCGGGAAACGTCGTTATTTGCAAGCCGTCAGATGATAAAGTAAAAATAATAAAGATTTACATGTAAATTTCACAAGAGAACTGATGTAACATATATTAAGAATTAATATACATATATAAAGAGAATTGATATATAAACGTTTTGCACACGTTATCTATAAAAATGAATAATGAGACAGATTTTCTGTGTATCTGCACATTATATTCAGTGCGACAATTGTTAACTATTCGTCAGTGAGACAAGTGCACGTTCCGTTAAACGGCCAAATAACTGAATAATTTATGCTACGACGTTTTTAAGTCGGGCAGGTGAAATTTTGCTTTTCACATGGCGGCCGCGCGTTCGGGAGAAATTCGGGCGAACGAGGTTGCCTTCAATATCGGCGACTTCCCTCTCCGTAAATGAGATAATTTTTCTTTGTCGCTAAAGACGAATGGGACTTCTCCTCCGACAAGTTCATTCATGCCGATTTCAAAGAGACAGTCCTCTTTAGCGATACCTCTACTAAAAGTGCCGCCTGGGAACGTAAAAATCTAAGGAATCTTCATCTGAAAAATTGAAATCCATCTCGCGGAAGATCTTTACGGTGTCTCTCTCTCTCTCTCTCTCTGTTCAACTTTTATAACGTCGGCGCTTATTCCAATGGTCCCTCCAATCTATTCTCAGACCGGATTCTCTCAGACGCCGAATCCCTTTTATAAAACGCAGTTATTGTACTCAGGTAGGCAGTTTCGCTCGGCAGTGGTTTCGGTTCTTGCAAGGGTAAGTAGCCGGCGGATATCCGTGACTACTTAAGGGATCGTACACGGTGGACCGCTGGCCGATATGCGGTTTCGAGCGGAGAGAATCCTAGCCGAGAGGAGCCGATCTTAGGCTACGTTAGGTTGGGTTAGCGCAGGGCGCGACCACCGGCTCTCATGCCACCCAAGACTCTCCGCGGTCAGGTCGCCCTGTGTAGAACCTGAATCTCGAGGGTTCTCAACCGGCTCTTTCTCCTTACGAAACGATTCGCGCGGGACGTCTACAAGAGATACCCTCGCTCATTCTTGACCGTCGATCGTACTCGCAAAAAATTGTGGAATGTCCGTCTCGTGTTTATGCCGTGCATGCGAAGCGTTTATAATAAGAGTGGACAAGTCTATCATTTGTAAGATTCACTTTCAGTATAAAGTCGTCGTCTTTCGCGGAACTTACATGTTACGAAGCTGATCTATTTTCCTTCCTTTAGAAATGTTTCAAAAACATGTAGACGGTATTTGTAACAACTTCGTTTTAATTGAGAACCCGTCGTTCTCGTTAGAAAATTGTCAGTAAGGGAGATATTCATAATTCATTCTTATTTTAAGACTGTCTTAAGTAAGGCCTTAAGATATTTCTTAATTTCTAATGCCCCATCTTACACATTTACCTTAAAATATTGTTATTAATTATTTATTCTCTTAATATTTATGTTATCTTTATTATTTTTTTACTTTATTTTTTTTAATAAAATAATTAGATATATTTTAATTTTATAGTAATAATTATTATATTAGTATAGATACTATATACGGCTTTTTAATTGCTTCGTGACATCTTAGGACTGTCTTAAATATAATAATCGACTATATAAATGCCGGCCTATGAAAATATTCAAAGTGAAGTGAATCCTGCTAGATTTCGCAAAACCTGCCATCTTATGTTCTTCGGATGAAATATCTTCTCTCGTATATTTTTGTTCGGCGAAGCATCATTCAAATTCGCCGATGTCCTTTTATGGACAGTCCACATACTTTACGTAATACGTTACGCCACGTATCCATTTTTGGCCAACCGCTACCAATCGTCATTAATTAACATTCTTCTTCATCGTTGCATTTTTTCCAAGTTAAAAGTGTCGAGAATGGATGTAAAATGGCCGGTACGTCCAATTTGCATATAAAGTAGCTGCATAAATAAGCTATTATTAGAAATCCCTACAAACTTAATCTCTGTAGAATAGCAGT
>NW_017305800.1:3354683-3359919 GCF_001594115.1 Trachymyrmex septentrionalis | reverse complement strand
AAAAAAAAAAAAAAAAAAAAAAAAAAAAAAAAAAAAAAAAAACAAAGTAGAATACTGCCGTTTTATTGCATAATGACTTGTGTATAAATTGTAACATATTCAAAATTGCAACATATTCCCAAATTAAGAAAATAAATAATAATACAATCACTCGATAATTTATGATATTCAATTGTGGTGGAATAAATCCTTCGTGTCTAGCATTTGAAAATTTCAAGCATGATATTTCCTGAATCAAGTTGAAGACGTTTCGTTGTAAGATTTCGTTCGGCCCGTTTCAGAGAGTCGGGCGTGGCGGAGAAGAGAAAGATGCGACCAGTGCATTCAGCCGACGATGAGAATGGACCGGCTGGCGTGTGAGAGTGGAGATCGATCCGCTATTCATAAGCCGAGAGTTCGGATTTCGGTGGCGATGAGAGAGGAAGAGAAAGAGACAGAGGGGTTGAGGGAGGAGGGGGAGGGGAGGAGGGGAGAGAACTTGATGCAACTAGACGACGCAGCAGCTTTTCCTGCTGCTGTTGCTGCTAGTTCAATTTGTTGTTTAGATTCCCTCTCCAGAACTGTTGTCAAGGCCAGAACTGGCCAACCGTGGCCTCGAAGGTCGCCGCTACGCGGCGGTGAGAGGCGCTTAGAGAGAGACCTAATCTCGAGGGAGAAGAACGCAGTTATAATGGGTGAAACTTCCAGTTTCTGTGATAGCTCGTCAGGTATCGTCCAGCAAGATTCTCGTCGATCAAAACTCCCTGCTAATTGACCGGTACTGCTGGTCTCGCCTCTTCCATTGAAGAAAAAAAATCTGAATATCTTTCCCTAATTAGACAGTATTGTGAATATATACCTATCGAGTAACATCCTGGATAAAGTAAGTCCAAAGTGTGAAATTTAATATTTAGAGAAATAAATATAGAGAAAATGTATATATATACTTTGTTCTAGTTTTTATATTTTACAAAACCGCGTTCCAATGATATATATTTATTTTATCTCTTACTTTACAGCTTTCTCTTATAATATTTATATATATATATTTCTTTTACATTTTCTAGATTAATTCACATGGCATGTAGCGCGTGTATGTGCATGTACATGTACAATCATGTCAAAACGATCAAGGTTTTTAGCGCGACTTTCACACTTTTAGCCCTGAACTAGAGAACATTTAGGAATAATTTGTAGCGAATTGCGAGAATTCTCGAGGTCGTGGACGAAACGATTACTGCGTACACCGCGTGACTGAACAGATTAGAGACGTGGAGAGACGTGACGAACGTCGTACACAGCCGTCACATTGGCCTTATGACGACGCGAGGGTTTAGACTTTCTTGGAGAGTCCACCTTTTACGTCCTCCTGGAAGCTGGCCGGCTTGACCCTCGTCGGGAACCATTTCGAAGAGTCACCTACGGCTCGATCTAATTTACGAAGATGAAAGAAACTCCCTAGCTACGAGGACTTCTGCTTTCCTTCCTGTAATCGGATAGTGTCGCGTGTCCGGGACTATCTGCAGCTAGAAAGTAAATGGACTTTGTGGAGAGGGATCAATACTCGCCACGGCGCCGAAGATAATAACAATATAACGCCGCCGGTATCGTACAATGTCGGCCAACGGATGACTTTGACGATTGATGATGACTGGCATCTTGACTGAAGCTTTCCTTTTACCTTCAACGGATTTTCTAACGCCGGGAAATTGCTCTGTGTGCATCAAAATGGTAGATGCACACTTGACTCTTCGTCTATCAGCTGTTGTCTGTGGGGCCCGTTAGACCTACATCTGTCTCTCTATCTTCGAAACCGTTTTTTTTTTTTTACGTAATAACATTGAACCGTGATCCGTTTATAGTTTCAATGATTAATTAACTAACACCAATTTGTTGAAATGATCGGCAAACGATATTATTTCACACGGCGATCTTGCGTAAAAATAATAATACATGTCAATGTTTAACCAACGTATCGTCAATGAATTATGTGCTACTAGGTTAATTATTTATTAACCGTTAAGATTTTATTTCATCAGCTCATCGTTTTTCTTTTTAATCAATTATGATTTATTATTAGTATAAATACATATAATCGCGAAAATAGACGTGGATTTAATGAACATTAGTCGACATTATTATTATTTTTCTTTTAATTTTATTTTTTACGTCATTTTTCTTTGTACATCTCCTTGATTTTCTGTGTGTTCTTAGAGAGACTTGGAACTACAATAAATGCATTATTTATCTATCTTCAGCAGAGAAAATATCGTTCTGTAATAGGCATCATAGTGAAGTTCAAAAATGGAATCGCGTAGCGATATAGGATTAATGGGACGAATATGTACAATATACGAGTATAGCTGGAAGGTTGTACACATGGATATTCGCAGGGGCCATCACTACTCTCTCGTTACTCCTCCTCTCTCTCTCTCTCTCTCTCTCGCTAGTCATCTCGCCCTCTTATGTGGTAGAAACACACGCGATGTACTTTCGCGCGGCTTGAGCTCTCGGCCAGCGAGGCGAGGTAAAAAACATCAAATTTGTGCGATACGAAAGCGTCTGCGCACGGATCTGTGAAAACGGCCACGCCGCGTTACTTTTACTTATAAATTTACATCGTTGGCTGACGCTCTTGCAAATAACACAATCGCGTACTGAGATGCGATATACGAAAACGGGGGCTTCTTCGTGAATGAATGGCCGCGAATGCGGACAGAGTCTCGCGGACATTGAACGCTAAATAGAGTGTACATGAAATGTTAAGCAGAGGAAAGTAACGCGGGTTCCTGTCGGCGTGGAGCATAGATATATCCTTATCTCGAGCGCATATCCGATGACGATACGCGCAAGAGATAAGACAACTATAATCATAATCACCGTTCGTTTCACCGTAAGAAGTTGTGCGTATCAAAGCGCTGCCTTCGAATTAGACGGCCGACTTTCGTTTCTAGAAAATAAGCGGCGTGCAAAATCGACACTCGACAGTGAGGCGTGATGTAATTATTATCGTGCCATGTGATGATGAAAACTGTACAAAAGATCGCTTATTAGTGAGAATTTTCTCAGCGATCGATTTCTCGCGATGTTAAACACATTTATATACTTCTGTAATTTAAACTTCGTATCCTCTGAGTATCCCATCTACCCATTTCAAATTAAAAACGGTACTTAAATATTTCTATATTTTTCTGCAAATTTCGTGACGACACCTGAAATTCTTTGACCAACGAAGAACAGCTTTGCATAGACTTTATCTCATTTTCATTCTTACATTTTACAGCCGACGAAACACGGTGGTGAAAAGGGTGAAAAATTATTGGCAGAAGTGTCATTTTGCAATATAATTTAAATTTAGCATTAATCGTCACAACAACATACAACATTCCTAATCTTTCACGTCAAACACACTTTTCCTCCTGTTCAGAATATGTATAATTCTAATTTTGATAAAAATCTATATAAACTTTTTTTTTTTTTTTTTAAATCATAAATTACAGCATTCAAGAGAAAACAAATTAAGATTCTGATATACTACTGAGAGATTGGCATACGAAAATCATTGAAGCGCGCACTGGCGTGAAATTTTTCACCGGCAACAAGCCCAGGAATCGTCCCCTGGAGTCACGGCACGGAAAGCCATGAATTACCCCCGCATAACACCGGAGATCAAGCGGACCGACCTCCGCGAGAGGAAACGGCCGTTCGCTATCGCTGTCGGGTAACGATATCAATCCCGCGCGGGTATCGCGCGTAGAATCGATCATTCACGTTCGCGGCGGCGCGGCAGGTCAAACGTGCCGATCGATCGTGCCCGTAGACGATCGTAGGGCGCGTAGGACGACGCGGACTTCGTTTCGTTATCGCGAACGATTTCGCCCTTGCGTTCTGCCGCGCGCGGTCTGTAATCAACGAGCGCAACGGCGTCGTGATTTAAATCGAGATCGAAATCGAATTATCGTTGAAAGAGGAGGAACCCGATACCGCGTCGGCGTGAGTTATATACCCATCCAGGGCGGCTGGTGGAATTCGATCAAGCATGGTGGTCTGTACGCGATTATAATTTTTTCGCACTGTCGTCTCTTGGAGTACCGTAATGTATAATGGTCCGAAGAGAGATCATCGCCAGATTTCCGTGGGAAATTATTGCGTAATCATTTAATGCTGGATGACTATCGCTATCCTGTGCCCCAATTCTGTAATTCTGTTATTCTTTGGTTTTAGTGTAATATCGTTGCGCGGTGATAATACAATGATACCGACTGTCGTTATAAAAGATACAGAATCGGAATACTGATCTTGTTCGTAATAGCGTTCCGTAGTTCCCGCATGTTGCTTAAAGAGAGAAAAATGTTTTGTTTTCACGCTCTATAAAGTTTTCCGATATAAAGATAATTTAAATACGTCTCCAGTTAATTCCAGTAGCCATGAATTAAATGTCAAAGTGGCCGTGCAAGCGGTGGAAAAAAATGTTCAATTTTTTTCAAAAACATATCAAAATGTTCGCCAATATAGATTCGAATATCAGATCGACCGAGTACAGGATTTTCCGGTCACGTTTAATCGACGAAAAATGGCTTGCGAGCAAAGTGCTTTTGCACGTGATACCTCCGTGGACTCGTAATAACGGTAACGAGAGATTCAACCGTTCTCCTCTCGAGATATTAGTTCGAAGCAGCCGAGAGTCGAGCTGAGGAAAGATCTTCTTTTCGGTCTATGAACAAATCATCAGAACGGCGGCAAAAAGCGCTCGGCCTTTCTCTCTTTCTCTTTTGTCGATGGATCCGATGCTTGATTCTGAATAGAACCGACCATTCAATTATGTACAGCCGCCGTTTAACACGTCCGTTTCAAAGAAACGGTAACAAGCTCCTCCACTTGACTTTCTTGCTGCGCCGTAAGCGCCACTTCTGGCGTGGCGCTACGATGATTTTTCTGCGCGTTGTTGCCCAACTTTTTGCCGCAATATATCGCGTCTTTGTAGTCAGACAATTGCGTAGGATAATACGCTACTTTCCGGCTACTGTCATTTTGCATTCGTACCGGAAACGTCCTCGAAGGAAGGATATTTTTCTCTTTTCTTTTTTACGAGATGAGATTGGAATTTTTAATTTATAAGATAATTATATTTTATAAAAATTTCTTTTATTTATTCGTGTGTGTTCTCTAAATCTGAATCAGTAGATAATCACTGACATCAATTTTAAGTATGCCACGAGATAATCAGTGAAATTCACTGATTCAAATTTAGAGAGAG
>NW_017305800.1:3338570-3354583 GCF_001594115.1 Trachymyrmex septentrionalis | reverse complement strand
AGAGAGAGAGAGAGAGAGAGAGAGAGAGAGAGAGAGAGAGAGAGGGAGTACATTTTATTATATAAAAAAATGAAATGAATTTATTACAAGCGATTGGCCGGTTGTCAGTGTCTGCCTGTCGAATACTCCATTAATTTAATTAATAATCTCTCCTACGTCGAATAAAAAGGATACGGCTTTGAATGGGCCATTATCCTGCCACTGCTTGCGCAATCGGTCGTACGCATCGACGACTATTCGAACACCCTGTACACGGCGGAGGCGGATCCAGAGTCCGCGGAACAGAGAGGGAGAGAGGAAACCGCCTTGGCTAAAGCCGAGAAAAATTCCTAGGAAAGAGAAGTTCCTCTTTGAAGATAGCTGCCGCCTTCTACGCGCACGTATATACCGCATGTACATGGATAGTTAGATGGGTGGAGGAGGAAGAGGAGGACCGCGCGTCTCGCCTTTAGGCATCGATCTCGCGAGAAGAGGAACCGTGGTTCTTCCCTCTCTTATATCTCTCCTCCCTCGTATCCTCGCGAGCATTATCCTACGATCGACCACACCCGATCCCTCCAGCGAAAATCCGTCGTGGAATCGCACGCGCGTACGTTCCGTATACATCCTCCTCCGGAATTCCCTTTCGGACTCGGCGTTGCTCGCCGACGAGAGCCTCTCCGGCACCGAAGATTAGCGGCGAGATTGTCGGCGGTATACGGTTAACTGCGGATTCTACGAGTCCTATTGTATTTTGGAATCATCGCGATGCGCGAGCGGTGCGAAATTGACTGTGATACTATAATACATTTACGTCGACGATTCGTTACCACGTTATAACCACGAAATCTGTTACGTCGAAATACGTATTTATTTCAAATAGAAACTCGAATTTTTGTGGGAGTGTATGTAGCTGGGGAGGTGGATATTTTTATTTCTTTAAAGGGAAGAGAAGAAGTAAGAAGATGTGCGTTTAAGTTAGGACGGAATTAAAATGGAAGATCAGGCGTAATTGAAAGAGAATTATTTCCCGGCGTGAAACGTAATTTCCGGCAACGTGCGTACAAGTATCGCGCGTGTAAATCGCACGAGTGGAAACCTTTAACTGTCGGCTCGGGCGAATGCCTCGAGGAAATGTCAGTTCCACTCGGGCGACTATAGTCGCCTTTAAGTTATGTAGGAAAGGAGTCTTCCTAGCGCCTACAGCTGTCTTCGGCAGCGAGAGGGTTAAACGTCGTCGTACCAACCACGCTATCAACCGTTAAAATATTTTCATTGATATATCGATCCCTGGGAGCGTATGGGGACGGGATATATCTCGTAAATCTCCGATTCAATAATGCCTATCCTCGCAAAATCGTTCACAATTTAATCTCTACTTTCTACCATTTAATCTATAAAAATTATCTAGAAAATTGTCTATGATTTAATTATATCTGATCCTTACTTCCCTTTAAGGGATCGATACATATCGTTCAATATGTATTTATATACGATTCAGTTTTGCTACACACAGATTAAATTTATTTTTTAACATCTATATATATAAATTACTTTGATTTTTTTTTTTTTTTTTCATAGAGAGACGCTTATTGACCGGCGGCTCACATCCGGTCGACCGATCGCGATCGACAATGTATGCAATTGCGTACGACCACTTTTCACGTTGCTACGCGCGCGTTAAACGGAAACATCTTCCCTGTTAGTCCGTCTTACTCAACTTCTCACGACATATTATCCTATGATCGACCACACCCGAAGCCTAGAGCGATGTAATATCCATGCGCGCGTATCCTCCTTCAGAATCCCTGTCTTTCAAGCCGTGGTTGCACCACGTCTTCCCCTGGCCCTCACTACTTCCGGGAACATCTGCACTTTTTTCCCCGGCCGTAAGTGCATCATCCACGCGCATAGATTTTTGCGGCGGATTTTACGATCGTTCTCCTCGCGGCACGATTTACGATCGTCTCTTACCTCGTTCCTTCTTTTCTTCGACGATGACCGGCCAGGCAATAATTACGAGAGTGCATGTTAAATGAAACAATCCTTCGAATGGAAACGTCAATTCGATTTACCGCCGTCGAATTATTCGAACCGTCATTATCGCCGATAAGTTAATCGTTTTGCCGATTATATTCCCACCATTCCCGCGAAGTAGCTAATAATCGCTGTCATCGCGCCTTGATAAATCGCTACGTGCTTTTAACGATTCATAATGTCCAATTCGAGAAGCACTTGAACCGAGTGAATAATATGACAGATTAATACACGTCTAGATCCGACCATTTTTTTTATAAGCATGGCTAAGATATTTGAAATCATCCTGACGAGCACTTTCGGTAAGAGGGATCATCCAAATTATCAGACGGATATGCCTTTCCACACGAAGCTCTATTTGATCTTTCACGTCGCTCGGATTCGTCCTTCGCGAGTCGTGAATGCGAGCTGTAACGAACCAGATTAGCTGACTCGAATCGTAGAAATCTGTGGGATCTGATTCACAGTCGGACGACCAGGGACGCTAATCGTGATCAGTACGGCCATGAGCAGCCGCGCCCTTAAAGAGGGTCCTAAGCTTTTCATCCCTCTTCCGCTTTTCGCCTCGTTCTCTTACGGGGGTTTCCTCCCTCGTTTCTCGAGCAAGACGTTTCGCGAGATTTATAAAAGCACCGTATATACGCCCCGAAGCTGTTGGCGAAGCCTTGGGGCGAGATTTATATTAACGTTATAAGGAAGCGGAGAAGACCCAGATTTTGCGTTTAGAACAACACACGAGTAAGAAGAAAAGCATCGCCTCTTAATAAATAAATGAGAAACGACTTTTTCATTCGGTACGTTCGAACGGTAATATATTTATAAATTGCGTGCTCGGGAAGCACAAAAATTACCCCGTTGGCTCCTCCCCCTAATCCATATAACGAGTAATCTCCGCGAGGTAAAAAAAAAAAGGCGAGCATCGTTTCTGCGTGTTCACGATGACGTTACGCTAGACTAACGGCCGTGTAACTGGCCGTTACATCACGCGAACGGATCGGGGTATCGAATTACGGGGACAATGTCACGATCGTGACGATATTTAACCGATTGTTCGGTAAAAATAAGGCGCGAAGACGACTCGCGGTTGGGGAGGGGGGGGGGGACATTACGATCGTGCTCCGATGCACTCCGTAATTAGCTCGCGTTTAAAAACAAGGCTCTCGGTGATGGTTTTTCACGTAGCTTGGAGAGGAAATGAGAGGTCTACGTTGAGAGAGAAAAGAAAAGGAAGAGTGATTTGAACCAAGAAACCTCGCGTGTTTCGCATTTTATTTGCCGGACTCCTCGTCGGCCGCGTCGCGCTTAGAGAGTGAAGACTTAACGGAACGTGGAAAATTAATGGAATGGAACTTTTTTCTTTCTCTCTCTCTCTCTCTCTCTTTTTCCACGGCAGTGCGTCACTCACGGTGACCCAGGATACAATGTGCGCGCGATTAATCACGCTCATTTATTGTTGATCGACGACGACGCGGCATCGGCGACGATGTAACACGAATTTACGGTGCGTATACGCAACGATTTGATCGATCGGCGCCCGATTGAACAAATAGCGCTTAATTTTCCGCACGCGGGGGTATACCGCTGCGAAATTTATCGCTAAGCATTTAGCATTCTCGCCTCGCGAGACTTATCACGCTCGTAAGATCGAACGTTCTGCCGAGCAACGATAAAATATGATAATTTCAGGCGTACAATTATTACGTCGCATGGAATTATTCGCTAATTAATTAATATATCGCATATCGGGTGGCGCGCGTGCGAGAGTTTACAGGTGCCTTACGTGTGGTGGTGCATTTACTTTGTCCGTTACAATAAAATTGAGAGCTAATGCCTCGCCGTACGATCGCCAGTATTGAGCGCTCGTATTAACGCTGAGATTAGGTGCACGGCGATTGAATAAAGTAATTTATTAACGCTAGTTAAACGAGTTTCGTCAGAGCACCTAAAACCCGTAAATGTTCACAAACCAGCAATAAATACGCGAGTTTATGACAAGAAATGAATACGCGCTCGACATTAGCCGCGTGTAAACTAATTTCGCGTCTCGGATGAATTTCCAAGATTAACGCGCGTCGGACGACATTCATTTGGATAAATCCATTTAAACTCGTACATCACACTACGCATTGGATATTAAGAATTGCAAATTAGAATTCAGTCAATCAGAACGAGATAATAGATTAAAATTAAAATTATCTGATTGGTCAAGTTCCAATGCAGTCTTCCTTTGTAGCCTCCAACGTGTCCTACGACGGGTTTTAGATTGATCCGCATGATTAGGAGTCTTGACTTAATTCGTAAATGGGGACTTAATTCATAAATTTCGAAAACGTGCGTGCGTACGCCCGAAGATTACGGCGACAAAAATGTACGCAAGTTTGAGATATCGATTCATCGCGATCGACGTTATCATCGATGCCGCAGTTATCGTCGGACCGTCACGGATCCGCTCCAGAAAATCTCTAAACGGAGAGAATAAACGTTTTGATAAATCAGACGTGGCGCTGTAACGGCACGTATACGTACGCGGCTAATCGATTCGTGTTTTCTTCAAAGACACCGATAGTGTTCCACGGCAGAAATCGAATAAGCTCGGGGGGCGCACGAGCGCGCAAAGCGGTTTCGTACCGTGCAATCCCGCAGGAGATTTTCAATAAGCTCGGCGACTTGCTCCAATAAATCCCCCGCCGAGAACAATCCGCGATAAATCATTTTCTAA
The DNA here is from genome assembly GCF_001594115.1 of Trachymyrmex septentrionalis. NCBI lineage: Eukaryota > Metazoa > Arthropoda > Insecta > Hymenoptera > Formicidae > Trachymyrmex > Trachymyrmex septentrionalis. The sequence continues at coordinate 3,349,848 of NW_017305800.1, read as the reverse complement.
CGGCGGCAACAGTGTTTGCGCTATAACGGTAATTGGCCTAGTCGCCGCCCGATATCTCGAGTCTGGAGAGCAGCGAGATATTAATGATCGCGCCGGACCGGCGCGTATAACAAAGATACACATTGCTCGTTTTGCAACGCTCGTCGATCGACGGATCGATTTCCTCTTACGACTTTCCTTTCCAAAAACAACTACTAGGTCGACTACTGAGTGCGCGTTTCTTCGTGGAGAAGAAACGGTGCAGTCCCAATAATTCGATTTTCGGCAAAAATCAACGGCGTTTTCTGTTACGGACGCGAGGCGCGTCTTTGAGAAAAATTAATATTTATTGACTCGTTAATATTTATTGATCTATATCCTGAATCTTTTTCGTCCAGCCTAAGCCTTTTTTTTTTACTGTTCTCGACTTTTAAAAGACGTGAAAAATTTCAAAGTGACTTTTCAACAGCTGTATTATATTATCGAATAGTTTTTTTTTTTTTTTTAACTGAAATGTCATTTGATAGACGTTGAAATTTGAGAGCAAAAGTAAGGATAAAATTGAACAGTAAAGCTTTTGTTTGTCCAGATCGAAAACTGGGTTAATGATTTGTAAAACTCGTCGAGATTGAAAATAAAATAAAAAATTACAATATAAATTACCCAATCTCCTTTTCTCCGATAATATTTCTTTCTATTCGCGCATCATCAAAATGATGGCATTTTATTCGCACTATAAGCACCTTCGGTATTTCTGACGGTTGCTTTTTTTATATACGAGCAGTATAGAAAACACATACAAACGCACATAGAGTTTTGCGGCTATGGTTAAACTGTTTTCCTCCTACGATCGCACTTTCCTCTCCTCGAGCGACCGCGGAAAAATAGACTTTCGACTCGATCTGTCGCTGCCTGATCGGCTTGACGGCAAATAACGAGAATAATGGCCGCGTACGTACGTACTCCGGTATTGACGCTTCTCTGTGTTGGCGAGTGTGCCCGCGTGAGTGGGCATACGTTCGTACAACCTCGAGGTCGATGGAAAGTGAAAACGAGTGACTTCTGTATGGATTGTCATACCGTATCGTGCATACGTTAACGCTAAAAGGGGCTGTTTATTATACAATACATTGTCGATCTTTATCGGGTAGAATTAATACTACTATAGTGATGCAGGATTTCCTCTATGAAGGAGAGTTAACGATCGATTTCTCTCTCATAACGACAGCTTGCAACCGAAAGTTACCTAATTTACGTCAATTTGTTTGGTCTTTTCTAATCGCTCTTTTGATATATATAGTATATATTTTTTTTTCCAGTAATTAGTCCAGTAATTAAAGTTCAGTTAATTAAAGTTCGTTAGGCTTTGACCTCGAATTCCTTAAAACGGACTTTCGAAACCGAGTTTAGTTTACAATGCAGCAACGAATATTCCGAGAATTCTCTGACTATATGATATACTGCGTGACAATAAGTGTGCGTGCGACGTACGAATAGCTGATAATGATCCACGTGCCAACAATTAACCGTGCACCGCCGGGTCGTCATTAGTTTCCCTTATAAGTAGGAAGAGAAGCGTTGGGAACGATAACGCGTAATTACGTACGTGCGCGCTTCTATCGCGTTAATAATGCACGCGAGTACGCGTCCTTGCGCGATCTCCGCGCGACTCTTTTAAAGATTTCCCGCATTGATTTATCTCCATAAAAGTCACTCTTACAAAAACATACGGCTTTCTTCGTCGCTGAATATCTCTTATTAAACCGACGTTGGTTAACGATCGGTTACGATTCGCCCCAATATGGCGATCGTTTCCTTACCGTATCGTACTTCCGGTAGTCTCGCAAAGTAATTTTACGCCTTGGGGTATCAACCTAATCGGAAATGGTCGCTGCTTCTTCGAGGGATTCGGTGGAAAGTTCCTGCAGCGAGTGTACTTGATACTTTCGGACAAATTATTACACGAAATTACGATTTCATTCCGACTCTCGCTTTCTCCTATGTTTAAATTAATTAACAGAAGCTCTCATTTCGACACACACACACACACACATACACACACACATATTCATATGAGCAGGGTAAATCAAATTAACCATCGAGCTATTATTAAACAAATATCGTAATTAATTATTTTTAAAGTATATATATATATATATATATATATATATATCGCCTTTTAAATCTATATGTAACTCAAATTCTTCGTGATGGTTCAATAAGTATATACATATATTTTTCATTTAACAGACGTGTTGATTTTTTTTAGCAACGCATCGGCGCGCCTAATTTCGCGCTTGATGTAATAAATGCGCAATGGCGTGATCTTATTAAAGCGACAGGAAAGCACGAAACTGTCGTGTATGCACTACTTAAAGACCACTGTTCGCGTGAAAGTCTCGCGTATCGATATTTCGCAATTACGATACCGGCTATTCAACGAATTAAACCGTCTTATCTATTACAACGGGGCGTTAAATGCTGCTCTGAATTATGTTACGACGCGAATTATACGTATTGCCGTTACTTGCTTGCACGCGCGTGAATAGCGCGTGTTCGCGCGAACGTAAAATTGTTTAGTGCATACACGCGAAACCTATTACGGCTTGAGATGAGTAAGATCGCACGTATAAGTATTTGTATATTTTACATCGCACAATAAGGAAAAAAATTTTAATATCACGCAGACTGTTTCCATCATACGCGATTTCTTTTTAAAATAATTGTACACACACACACACACACATATATATATATATTTGTATATAGAGAAGTTATCCATATCGAGAAAATAGCGTTTTCTCAATATCTACCGTAAGTGGAACACCACGCACATCAGCTTCGAAAGTCCGTAACTTTTATTTTCATGATGATGCCTTCGTGCTGCGCTCTACAGCGGCGTATTCTATTAACGGGTTATTATCGCGATCTCGCGGCGCGGCAATAATTCGCCCGTGATTCTTTAACCGCGAAAAATTACGCCATCACCTCGCCAAGGACTCCGGCCGTCCTTACGTCCGGTATAATTTATCCTGCCAGGTTGAACCACCTTCGTCGCGGACCGGCAGTCACACTCGAGTGCGGTTGACATCTTTTACTCGAGCAGCCGCTATGTATCCTTGCCACGTCTCTCGATTTACGCTTGTTGCTCATTAGTACGTTACGAAATCTGCTTTCCGCAATGAATTTCCCACTTCGCGGAGAATAATACATCGTCATTATTATCCGAACGTTTTTTGTTAATTAGAAACGACGTTTAGAGTGCCTTTATTGAATAATTTATTTTAGAGCTATAAACGTATCACAGAACTGCATGGATTCCGATCGGAATTATTCTGGTTTTCCTACAGAAAATACAATCTAGAGATCGAAATCCATTCTAAATAATTCCATAGCACACATCCTGCGCACGTATTGTGAAACTATGTTGCTCGGAATGGATTGCAAGCGAAATCGTTCAGTTCCCCTAAATTTCTATTGTATTTTTCTAAGTAAAAGAGAATAATTCTGATCGGAATCCATTCCAAACAATTCCATACGTGCCCTGGAAACGTTCCAAATGCGTCGCCATGGAAATAGGATTCCAAAATTCGCGTTTCAGTTTCCAGAGTATAAAATGTGTGAAAATTTTTCGTAAAATCGAACTCGGAAATTGATGTCGGAAATATGTCAACGACTATTCGATTTACCCCCCACTAGTGCATAATTCTTTTCTCTCACGAAAATATTCTTCTTATATATATATACTATAAAAATAAAAAGATTAAGGGTTTGCAGTAAAAATATTGTTAATTAGTTATCAATTAAACATCAAGTATCGATACACATTGCGAACAATTTCTGATTAAAAAAATGACAAATCAGAAGACTCTGATCATATCAATGAAAATTCTAATTCAACTGGAATTATAATAGATTCAGCCAGAGAATTCTGAATTGAATTTATCCATTTTGAGAATTCTAATGGATATACAATCCGACTCTTTTTCCAGTGTAAACTTACGCGTCTTCTTTGCGCCATATTTCCGCAGGGAGCGCATGCATGTGTAGTATCTACGTTTGAAAACTTTCTAGTAGCGCACGTGCCAGCGATCTGGGATAATGTCGACGATTTCAGCGACTCGGATATCTGAAATCGCACTCCCACGTGCTCCTTGTTCCGACGTGTGCGTGCTTCCCTGGGAGAACGATTTTCGCGAGACGCGGTAGCCCGCGCGTCGTTGAGCAATCGTTTGATTCTTCACCGCGGTGATACATCGGTACCGATGTTCTCCAGGGTTCCCGATCGGAACTGGCTGACCGACACACACACCGGCCGTCGACGACCGGCCTTTCTCCCTGTCGTCGTTATTTCAATAATGCTCACGTACGGCGCATTATCCGCGCGCTCACAATTGACATCCTTTAAGGCACACCGCGTGGCGTCGCCCATGTTATCCGCGCTTTACCGTTGCTTGTCATTACGAGAAGGGAATACCCTGGGATACACCATGGTAGCCTTCGGTGATCCCCTGTCAATACCTCCGAAGCATACGTGAGAGCCTATCTTGCGAAACGTAAAACGAAGACCGCGATCACGTTCACCTGGGTATACTATATATCCGTAGCTATTTTTTATACACGACGCATACAGCGTGCATTCTCCGCTTTTTCCACATTCCGCCGCGACGTCCCGGAGGTGGAGGCGTGAGAACCGGGTTTCCGGGATACGCCGCTGGGTATGTTAGAATATATACTCTACGTATACTCTCAACGGCTTGACCTCCTCGGTAGGTATCGTATAATATATGCCACGAGGAAGCAGAGCCGTCCCTCTGTTTCCCTCTATACAGTTCTATATAGTTTCGCTTTATAAAGATTCAATCAACACTCTAAAACCCCTTCAGGGGTGAATCTGAAGAGTGAAATTCGCACTCTTAAAGATTGAAAACTGAGTCACTCCTTTTTCAAGACTGGCTATTAATGTTTACTCGTTGAAGCGAGTTTCCACTTCCGGAGAATTTACTGAGTGTTTAATACTTACGTTGAAATTATTATTAGCTTTACCGTTAATATTATTTATATTTTATACTTTCGACTTTTATACATTCGAAATCTCGTATTTCGATATCAATATTATTATTCCTACTAGCTAATGTTATTTATCCCGTCTACGGGACTTTACATCTCGTATCGGCTTAAAGCGAATTACAAAACAGATGCACGCGATTCGGATGTGGGTACCAATGGTCGCTCAGTATGCAATAATCCAGCGCATATAATGCTAATGCGACAGGTCTAACCGATAGAACTCTCTGCGTAACGCTAATTAAGCCGAGAGTCCGGAGGATACAATTATGTGATTCCTAAATGGAAACTCGGTATGTGTGGTAATTTCGCGTCTTGAGTTTTCTCGATGTATCCTATTACGTCGAGCTATGTCGGCCGTGCCAAGCGAGAGTCACGCAACTTTTTTTTTCCCCCGAATCACCGAAAGGCGCGTCGTCGGGTACATAGCTCGATGAATCTCCGCTTTTTTTCGCTAGATAATTCTCTCGCGCTTAGAGATAAGACGATTCACTCCCGTTTTCTCTCACAGTAATTGCTCCCGTACTTGGAAATATTAATGTTGATAACACTGTCAGTTATCGCAATTAAAGAAGAAATTCGTACAGACACGTTAATCGTATATCTGCACGGAATTTTCACAACGTCAAACATGAGATGACAGCCGTTCGGAACTTTCTATTTATGTTCTCATCGACAGACTGACGTAAGAATTCATCATACTTTGGGACTTGAAGGCGAGCCGATGTAGTCATTGATAACCCGCTCGTTTCTCGCTTTAAGCTCTCAATGGCCATCTCCAGCGGGATCGACGACGGCGCGGACGTAGATTTGTCTTTATTTGGACTTCCATTAGGCCGAGACGTTGTTTGATCGTTCCCGTTACACGTTTTACGAGAATGGTCCGCGCGAGAAGTACTTTCTAGACACTCTGAGGTCCGGCGTGTCCCGGTTGGTCTTCGCCGTCGAGAAGGTCGACGATACATCAAAGGATCGCAGAACGAGCCCGCCACGCGAGGAATGAATTTGCTCATTGGATATGAAAGTTTGTTTTCTTAACAACCCCCTACGGGGCCTAGCTATATTCCTCGATCGACAAGTACCATATGTATAACGAAGCGAAAGAAAAAGGAGTGCGAAAGAATTTCGGAGAAAGACGGCGGAGAAATTTATCGATGAGATTTTGCGATTCGACAAATTGTCGGACGAGCCGTCTAGCAGAAAATTAATAGCGCGGCTATTTCAGCATAAAAAGCAATCCGGAACTTGATTCGAGTGTATGTATAAATAAAAAGCGCTTTAAAAAATATAAAGCGATATCCATTTGGAGAGGATTATAAATGAAGCATTTCTAGGTTAGAAAAGGTGCCGATTAAATGGGGCGAGATCGGAATGTATTACATCGTATCTTCAACACTTCAACGTGTCTGCGCAGTTATCGTTTGGTTTTATCCGGACGTGTAATCCTACTTGTAACTTATAAGAGTTACGGGACGGCGCGTAATTAAGTTACGGTATCCGTACGTCGTTTCACCGCGTGGCGATTTGTATGTTTCTGTAAACGTGTTAATCTCGCAGGAAATTATCTTGTCTCTACGAGCGATCGGGGATCGAGAGTTGGGGAATCGAGCCGTGGATTGACCGCAAGGAGAGTAGCCGTGTTAACGATAGATATAGCATTCTTCCTATTTCCGACGAGACGTTGCCGCCTTGCCGGTTGGCGGCGAATCGATCGACGGCCGCGATTACTATAATTACGATTATAATAGACGAGATCGGGGAATCCGGGTCGCTCGTGACTCGCGCGCTATGAGGAATCAAAGAGAAGACATTCCGCTTCCCAGCGGAAAAGAAGCGCTTTGGGAAAAGCGCGGACGGGAAAATTGAACGAGCGAGCGGTAATTAGTGTTGTCGGTGCCACGTCGAATCGGGGATCCCACGGCGAACCGGGGTTCAGGTTCAGGGGTGCATCGGTGCTACGTCGCGGTTGCGGCCACAATTGGCGAGAGACATTAATGAGAGTCCGTCGCGATCGACGATGCGCGCGGCGAGTGAGTCATATATACGGCAGGAAGTCCTTTTTCCGTGATGCGGAACACGGTCGAACACCTTCCGCCCGACGAACTGGTACAAGGTGAAATCGAGCTTCGATTCGCGGCACGAAGGAGGTCTACGACGACTCGGCGAAACGCAAAGGATCCTTCCTTCCTTCCTTCCTTCCTTCCCCCTCATTCTTCAATTATAATACGTTTCATTTTGAAACAATTTCTTTGACATCGAGATCAATCGCCGACCTTCTCTAGATAAGCAGATAGGATAAAAACTATTTGCCAAGTACATTGCGAAAATTGCTCCATTGTATGTCGGTGAGAATGAGATACGCCGAGATACAGGGGATAAAAGTGCGTCAAAGAGCGGATGGCACGACAGACAACGCGAACGAACAACGCGAGAAATTTGCGCTATTAAATCTTATTCTCCTCCCTATCTACGTGCATCTTTTACTTTCGTTCGCTATATATATTTTTGCAGGATATCATCAGCGCGCCGTGATCGCGTGAGAGCTAAAAGTCGCCATTTCACAGGGAATTATTCAATGTCGTTTATTACCCGATACACAGAAGATCGTGTACCACTAACTATCCAATTATGTTCCGATTAAAAAATAATGCGATAGTTGCGGTACACCGGCGTGTCCCGTACGCTCGTCACGCATCACGTAGTATCTTATCCGCGTTATCAAACATCTATCGACGTCAGGAAGTGAACTTTAGCTACTATTAAGCACGCGGGACTTTCCAATAAATCGATTCAATGTTCATCGCTATCGGAAAACAGATAAACGGGACATAAGACAGTATCGATATGTATTAACTAAGCCGCAATATGTTTAATACATATTTTGTATACCTGATTAAATAATTAAATCTAATTTATCTAATCTCTGATTAAATAATTAAATCTAATTTATCTAATCTCTGATCCTATATTTGATTTTCTACACATTTTTATTACTTTCCTTTAAAAATAGGTTGAGAGATCATGTAGTCTTTTAATAGCCGATTTTAATAGCCAGTTCTTGCATTTAAGACTCTTAAATATGGTCTTAAAATGTTATAAGTCAATCACAGAGCCGTATTAGCATCTTAAGTCAAGCGTTATTTAAGTCTTAAAATCAGAAACAGACTATGAACACTGGTCTTAAAAATATATTTGCGTTTTGTTTTAAACAAACAAATAATTTAACTCGTATGTCAAAGTTCATCTGCCACATCTCTTTCTTATCCGGAAATGTACTGCGATACATTTGGCCGCTCGGGGAGCCGTCTGGTAATTAAGGTCAGATCGAATTTACGGACCGTCGAATCGACGAAGCTATCTTGCGCCTCTGGCTCGATTCCAGAGAAAGAGCTGCGACAATGAGCAGGGCGATGACGGCCATCCCTTTTTCTTATTACCCGGCGTTCCGTCTCTCATGGCTGTGGTGCCATGAGTGGATTTTCGCGAGTAAGGGTTTCACCCTTCGGCCTAGCTATGGGCGGCTAGGCTAAATCAATTAGGCGTCCGAGGTGGGAAATGTTGATACAATATAGGAATACGTGACGTTGCTTTCTGGCCTTTAGAAGACGAAGAGCAACCACGCAGAATCTCTCAACTATCTTTGCATATCGTCAAATGCGAGTTTCAAAAAAATCAATTGAGAGAAATCATTTCTCCTATTTTCAGTCAAAGAGTATCTCAGTACTTAAGTATTTCAATGTGAATTTGTATACAATGTACCTACTGACATACTTAAGCACTAAGATCCGCTTTGTGAAAAGCGAAGAGATTATTATTTCTCTCTTAATTAATTTATTCCCGTTGATCTAATACGAATTATAATTTTTTTTAGAAAAATCTAGCTTGTATTGTATTATTTTCTAAAATTAAAAATAGAAATCAATAAATACAATATATAGTAGTGTAATATATTGATAGCGTAAAATGTAATTAAAAAAATAATTTTTTTTACATTGAATAGAGGCCAATATCAGTGAACTTTTGATAAGACACGGTTTGGTAATTCGCGTTTGGTTTATCTGGACTGAACGTAAATCTGCATGAGTCGAGAACCACTGATCCTAGATTCTTTATGTATATCCTGCGAGCGGAGTTAGTCTGCAAAGCACGTTCAATAAAGCAGCTGTATGTGTCACGGACAAACGCGTGTAGAGATTTCGCGCAGTCTCTCGCGTCGTCTGTAACTTTCGTGAACTCGTATAATACATAGTGCGATGAACTCGCCGCCACTTTATCTCTCTCCATGGTACGACGATAAGAATAATTGGACGTAAGACAGCACGGCAGATGAGAGACGGAGGTCTCCGTTGCGTAAAATTGCAGGTCATTCGCAGTCCTCCGCTATCAAGCGTGTCTGCAGTTTTCGGTTACGTAACTTCGTGCAAAATCGTCCAGGCGCCTTTTTATGCAACTTTATGGAACAAATCGTACTGACGTCTCTCATTTCATTCTTCCGTTTAATGTAAGGATTAATTTCTCACTTTCTTCAATTTATTATATTCGTATAATCAGTAAAAAGATTATCGATCGATCCTGTTTTGAGACAGAATTAATTGGGAATTGTTTATACAAATATTTATTATTTACGCCGATCACTTTTAATGATTTAACGTATTGATTAATCGAAACAGTTTATTTGTCCAGGTCAAATTGCTGAATATACTTTGTTTTCTTATTACAGATTTCGTGATGCCACCGCCCTATTATCGATATCGTTAGGTGGGCCCTCACAATGGCCTCGATCTTAGGAGATGGAACGGGCCCTGGAGGCCCCGGGCCCTCCCGATGCCTCTTGCTTCTGCAGAGGTCCCTGGCGATACAGCTGATTCGAGGATCACCTCCTCACGTTGCAAACGCCGGTCAACGGGAAAGTCCAAAGGAACATCCAGCCGACGAAATGTGGATGTACGATAAGGGCTACAATCTGTTTCAGGTTAGTTATATTTTTCGCGTTATATTTTTACGTCATCGATATGTGTTTTCGTCGCGTTGAATTTTCGCGTCGACAATGGCGCGCTTTTGATCTTCCGATAAACAGCATTGTGCGCTCTTTTTGCTCGCTGGCGCCGGAAAAGTTCAACGGAACAGCGACAATGTTGGGAGACGTTGCGACTCGACTCTTCGTGTTCTCTTTGTTCCTTCTTCTTGTTGACCCGTGGCGCGCGGGTCCTTTACGGTAAAGCGAATGTTGATTGCCCGCACCGTTATGCCACAATGAGACAATGTGAATTACGAGCAATTTCGCAAAAGTCAGCATAATCGAGGAGCGGCAGGTTAAACGGCGGAAGCTCGTTCTCGCGGCCGACGTTCTCGCGCCGACGTCATCCGACCCTTCGATAATAAATTTCGCGTTTTACGTCCAGAATTTCTTCCACGGATGAAATAAACGGCGGCGAAACGAGAGATGCGCCGCTGAACGATGACGACGGCGCCGTGCGCGTCGTAATGCAGCTTGTCTCGAATTTATCGCCACCAATGCGTAACATATAACCGCTGAATATTCAACAGCGGTCTACTGTCTGGTCGGGAAAATCCGCATTAATGCTCGTGCCGATATGTAGCCAATGACGAGAGAGGAAAGTGCACCGGTAATAAGCGGTGTTACGAATTTTTTTTTTTTATTCCCATTATGTGAGATAAGAATAGAAAATTAATAATTGGTAAGTAAATAAATGACAAAATAATAAATTAATTGAAATAATAATGAATATATAATAATTGTTACAATAATTTACAAGACGTAGTTCAATCAGAAAAATCAATACACCTTTGTCGTGTTTTTGGGAATTTTCGGAATAATCAGAAAATAAAAGTGAAGATTATTCGTGACAAAATAAAGTTAGGACGTGACTGTCCGCAATAACGAAGTGCTCTCACTTTTCAACGAGTGCGTGCTCGGCGGAGAAGCACCCTTGCAGAAAAATCAACGAGCGAGACTCTTGCTTCCAGAGTTAATAATAAGGAACGTCGATAACGATGACAGTAAAGGTGCTGAACCATTGAATATGCTGGAATAGCGTTTTTTTTTATACTCTTAGGGATGACCTATTTTTGAAGTATCCGAAACTGAGAATTTTTAATGCTTTCTAGTTAAATTTAAGAGGGAAAAATTTTCTTAAGTTGATTGAAAATTAAATGAGTTTCAACATTTTTGTTAAAAAAAACCCTGCGGAATAAATTGAGTGTGAAGTAA
>NW_017305800.1:3338004-3338470 GCF_001594115.1 Trachymyrmex septentrionalis | reverse complement strand
TATATATATATATATATATATGGAAGTTGGAATATCTCGAATGTAAAATCAGGAAATCGTGTTGAGCGTTGTGTGCGAGAGAAGATATAATCTCGAGGTCGCACAGTGAATTAGATCAACGTTCTATAATTGTTAAAGTAATTAGACGTTACTGAAGAAACCGTTCTATGTATGTTTCATCGATATTATGGTTCCGCGCGCTATATATATTGACCGTTTTATCGATGTCTGCGGATAATAATCGACTGATGAAGATACGATCGCTTTTGAACGGAGCGATCGTCAAAAGCATCGCTGTGCGCAGTGCAATACGATCATTGTTCAGAACATTATGTTTCATCAATCAATTTTATCCAAAGAAGAACGTATACGCGCGAGATTCTATGTCGATTTCCTATCACATATAATTAACAGTAACGGTAGGAATTAATGAAACAAGATACATAAAAATGAAATAATTTTTATG
>NW_017305800.1:3310633-3337904 GCF_001594115.1 Trachymyrmex septentrionalis | reverse complement strand
AAACTTTTGATACCACCTTTTGCATGTTGCATGACTTACAGCGTTCTCTCCATATGCAGCACAAATCATTTCAGTGGCTTCAGCAGCATTTTTCTTCAGATGAAACGCGAAGTGGATGGAAAATCGAATATGCTCTTTTGTAATTGCCATCGTGAACACTACTGATTTTTGAGGTTATGTGCATCAAACGCCAAACCGTATCGCATTTCAGGAGGTTAAATGTTACTGTTTTAAAACCCCAAAAGGGCGGGAAGATATATAAAATTTAAATTGTTATTTCGGTTGTATCAAATCTAAAGCTCAGAACTTTTTTGTACACCTAATATTATATATATGATTAGTAGATATATATAAATTAATTAAATTATGCGACAGTGTGATCGGACTGTATGTACATATTTTATTTGGTAGTCAGAGATTTTTAATTTACATTTTCTTACGGTAGAAAAGCGACAATGACGAACAAACGGCAATACGGATCTATTACCATAGTAATCTCAGGTTACTAAATAATAGGGCATTGTTCGATACGGCTTTTGATCCGCAAAGTTGTTTACAAGATTTATCGAGGCCTTTCAGGTGCACAGTCTGCATTCGAGAAAAGGTACTTTACGCTTCCTCGACTGCTCTCGCGAATGCATTGCCGGCCGTCGCCGCTCGTTGTGAGACGTTTTTAAATCACTGTTATTACGATACACCGATCGCGCATTGCCTCGGGGATGGTCGACGCAGCCAACGATCTGGCGGACACTTTCCATTCGCACAGCGATTTCCGCCACGAGCACCGTCACCACGCGGCGACAACAAAAAGCACGATAGTTTACATCGAGCTACTTATAACTCCACGACTATGTTGGTTACAATTACTCGTTTATACCACATCTTGTTTGTAAATTGACATTCGATCACAAAAATATATACAATTAATCCACCGTTAGAATACAAGAGCTCTCGAACGTCATGATGAAATTGATGTCTTTGACCGCGATGTAATTTTTGACTTGAATATATTGCAGTGATTTTAATGAAAGCATTGTATTTAAAAAATGTCATTTTTTTAAATCACAGTCTCGTATTGTTTCGTTTTTAGATTTACATGTAAAAAGAAGATCTAAAACGGAGCTATACTTACGACCTATTGCGAATATCGTCGGAGCGTAATAGTCACTCGACTTTGAACCGAGCAACGGCACCCGGAACGTAACTAGTGCGCGGCACTTACGGACAGAACAATAAAGTCAAGCGCGTATCGTTCGAGTGGGTCGGACCGAGGTGTTGGGGGCCCGAGGATTCGGCCAAGGTTCAGCCACCTCGCTCTCCGCCGGTTCTCCATCGACGTTTTTCCTGGTCGACGTGGCGCGCCATTGAAAGCGGAATCGGAGTCGTAGCCGTTGTCATCGTCCTCGTTCATTGCCGACTTCGTAAATCAGCACCACGCAGCGTATATATCGCGAGCCAGCTCGACTTTTATCTCCTACACCTCGAGAACTCGTTTATCCGCGGGATACCCATTTGCCTCGAAGCGATTCGCGCGCGATTGTCTATTTGTTTGCCGATTTAATTGAAAAAAAATGTACGTGAAAGGGGGGGGGGGTGCCGTTGGTCGGTGCCTCTTTGTTGTTGCGTTTTCGTTCGTGAATCCTAGATTAACGATGACATGGAACGTCGCAGCTTATCTTCTCTGCTTTAGATACCAAAATTTTTTTTAACACTTAACTGACCTTATTGATCTTGAACAGTTTACTGTTGCATAAATTTTAAGTTTTGTTCGGACGATGGGCTTTTCATCGTGCGAGATATAATAAAACATAATAGTTAATTCCCAACTATGATATTAATCCATTAGAATGGTAATAGCAATTGCAATTATTATTATTGTTGTAATAGAGAGAAGAAATATAATATCTTTTAACAAGAACATGTTCGCATCATTAAATTTTTTCCATTTATAATACTTATAACTTTATGAGACGTTATTTCAGTTCGATTAGAAGAAACAAATTTTTTTGGGAACTATCGATTTTGTACGGTTTCTTCGGTGGCAATCTGTATTGATTCTCTATTGACATGATAAATAAGAATATGTGATCGACGCCTATGTGTCAATATCTGGATGTATACTCCGTTAGAAAGAGAGGAAGAGAGAGAGAGAGAGAGAGAGAGAGAGAGAGAGAGAGAGATCTTGGCGTTTCTCGCCCAACGTATAATACTATTCGAGCTGCACTCGCGATATTAGCATATAAATTATGTTATCGTGATTTATGCTTGCAGCCCGTGTACTCACGCGGGACTATAGGGGGTTGCTGATTAAAATTCGAGACGACGGGCACGGGCGAACGCCTTGATGTCTGTCATCCGGTAATGGCTGATAAATAGATCAATGACGAAATGACCTTCAACAGCTAAACGTTTCGTATATTATGTTTCTTCGTCAATAATACGAGTATTGTAAGAGTCTTGCGAAAAAAATTCGCACTCATCTTTTCTGCCATGTAGTAGATTAATTTCTTTACAATAACAGATAAAATATGATACATGTAGTAGAGTAGCTTTGGTCGATGAATAAATATTAAAGGATTAATATGATTGCGGTAATACTAGTAGGGTTTTGATAGATCGATAAGTCCGTCGCAGTGTAATAATGCCGCAATGCGAATGGCGCACTGGCAATAAGTTTCAGGTATATTTCGTTCGACTCCGTTAACCGCTCACGTTCGTGCGCGGCGTCTCAAGTTAGGGCTTTAAAAGGATAACCATATAAGCGCGGTAGGAGAGAGCATGGTGAGTATATTGCATAATAATTAACGGGCAGCCAACGACCGTACAACACCCTATAGACCGTATTGCCGCAAGTTCATTGCCGGCACGGAAATCGCAATACGTATGTTACGTGCGCCAAGCACTGCGCCACCGAACAACAATAGGCTCGTTCTATACTTGTGTATTTCTCCGCGATTTATTTTTCCTCGCTCGTTCACAAAACATGAACGTATGCTTATTTTGTTACAATCTCGGTGACTAATATAACGTCAAATAGTGCAATTATACAGGGTGTCTGTTAAGTAAGGTCGGAGCCGCATTGGGGGTGTAGAATGGGTCAAGGGGAACAAAAAAGTCTTATATCATTTTGTAATTTTCGTAATACAATAGTTAACAAGATGTTAATTACTAAAAATGGCTGAATATTGGTCTTCTATAATTTTTTTCTCAAATACTATCAATTTTACAAAAAAATTATAACAGATAAAATTGTTTATTTGCTTCTCATAAAACTCTAAGAATTTTTTCAGAATTTTTAAACAACTTTTTAGTACTGCATTTTCTTATTTTTATTATCATGAGAAAATACGTATTAAAAAATTCTGAAAAAATTCTCAGAACTTTACGAGAAGAAAATAAACAATTTTTGTCTCTTACAGTTTTTCTAAGATAAAGTTGATAGTATTTGAGAAAAAATTATTAAAGATTTAAAAAGAAAATTATCGTGTGCCAAGTTTCCACAGAAACAAATGAAAAAAAAGCTTTGCTGAAGTATCTAAACATTTAGATAGAAACAGATTTTAAAATAAATTCGTTAGGTTACCAAAGTAATTATGTAAGATGCTCAAACTGATTGCTAGAACATACAAATTTTTTGCCTTATTGTTGGTTATGTTTGAGTTTCCTACATAATTATTTTAATTGTCCAAGAGAATTATTTTTAAATTTGTATCTAGTTAAATTTTCAGAACAAAATTGTGTTTCTCAAAATTGTGCAGTTTTGCGAATGTAAGAAAATGTGTAGAGAAAATCACGATTTCCAATCTGATTTCCAATTTCATCTTATCTCTTCTCCATCGTTATCCTATGTTTCCCAAATGCTTCACCCTCATTCCCTGCAGTCGTTCTACATTTCGCTACTCCCCTCGATATCTGCAGCTTATAATCTTTTGGGACAGTTAGGGGACAGAATGTATACAAGATCTCGAGAATAAATACAAGATAATCATAGAAAGCTCGAGGGACGGCACTCGATTCATTCAATCGGAATTCAACGGAATCGTTTATATTTCCTGGCTTCCCATTTTATATAACTCCTGAGCTCTAACAGGCGTCCGTTTACAATGCTCGTCGTTATTTTCTGCAGATTAAGTGAGAATACATAAAACGTTATTCCCGGTGACGGGAATTGTGTTACTTCGCGTAACGTACGTCGCAATACACAGTAACGTTAATTTGCTTTTAGCGATTCCCTCTCAAAAGCGTTCTTTTTCGCACAGTTAGTTGGCGTGCAGCTGGGCTGGATACAGGAGACATGGTAGCTGGTTCAGCGCTAATTATAGTTAACTCAGAACTGTCGCACTCTCACGGTTAGATCCTCCCATGAACAATAAGAGTGTCTACTTTATCAGCATATCCTGTTGCCCACTCCGGGCAACATTCTGCGATGCAACGCGATATTTTTACGTGCCTGTGCAACTTTCTTGCCAGGCTTTTAGAGACGCGCAGTGTATCGCGCGTTAAAAAGTAATATATGTCAGAATTAATAAATAACAGAGTAAATTGGATAGATTCGATTGTCTCGAGTGCAGTGTTAGTGCATGATTAAGCGTTGCAGGATGTTTTCGTAAAGCCTAAGCCAAGATTACGAAAGGGACGGCTAAGAGACGAATGAAATTTCCTTAAAATTGCGAAAGTGGCGCTTTTCTCCGTTTATCGTGTTCAACCGGGCGGAAAAAACGAAGCGCGTTAAGAGTAATTCGTTTGTAGAAGGTGTCCCGATCGCGCGTTAGGAGAAAGAGATCGGTGGAAGGCACGATCTCGTGAAATCGATCGTGTCCGCTCGGTTGATCCGACATACCGAGAGGCAGCAGCTCCCACGTGGGGGAGTTTCAGAGCTGCCGCTACACCGAGTCTCCGAGGAAGCACGGCTTTGACGTAACCGAAAAGATTTCACCTGCTGAAAATCGCCGTCTGCGCCTCGCAGGCAATTTAACAAACCGGCCCATGCACGCGAGCACTGCGCCTTTATTACAATATCATCCTCACCGGAGGAGTGTCGAAAATTCGCGCCGATGTCGTAATCGCGTCGCGATTACGAAAGTTGACGCCGCAGCTCGTCTCCTCCGCTCCGGGAGATTGTAATAATACCTCGGGGATAAAAGAATCCGATTGCGATCGAAAGTGCGCTTCGTTTCGTGACGTTAAGTAACGTCATTACGCGACGAAGTGATTCAGAGGCGTGTCCCCTCGAGACGGGAATATCTTGCGCGATTAAATGTGAAAATCACTGAGACGCTACAGATGTTATGAAATATCGAGTTAAAAAAAAAAAAAAAAAAAAAAAAGAAGAAACACCATGTCAACCGACAGGACGTTATTGCGATCGTAAAAAATTTCGTCGAAGGTTTCGACTTACGTATGCGCGTGGAAGAACGGTGGTATCCGTGAACGATCCGTGGAACGTGTATCAGTGACGAAATGACGGAACGTAGCCTTGGCAAGGGTGGATGTTTGCGCCGTGCTCCGTTGCACAGGCACAAAACGAGCTGGCCGTTCTAGCGGTGGATCAGGACCGATCACGGATGTGTAATTTGCAGCGGCTACACGGAGGTTCCGTCATTTAATAGTGGGTAACCGTCGCTGTACGTAGCTCCGCTGTACGGTGACTTCCAGATGGTGAAAGTCTCCGGAGATCCTACGTTTTGCCGTTAGATGCAAAATCGTCTTATGCACGCGGCGCGCATTGTATTCTTTACATGGAATTAAATTGGACTCCTTGTCCTCGGTCCCGATGTTGTTTCTCCGTTCCGAGCGATTCGCAAAGTGGTTCAAATCGACGCCATCGATGTGAAATTCTAATTCGATCGCGTTTGCGTACACTCCGATTATTATCTTATATTGTTCTACCTACACTGGTACAATCTAGTAAATCGCACAATTTAGCAGGAGATATTTACTGTGTATAACAATAAGATATACTCTAAGTATACATCTCTAAGTGTATATCTCGGAAATAATTATTTTACCGATCGATGAAATTGAATGAGCATAATTTCTTTTTTTTTTATCTGAATCAGTGGATAAACACTGATTATAAGTTCCAGGTATGTCACTGGTAATCAGTGAATTCACAGTGAAATTCAGCTAAAATAATAATAAAACGTGGAATCCGTAATCTAGCTAATATTGCTTCAGTTTATACATTCAATGTGTATAGCATTGGAACTGACGTACAAACGTCGGTGTTTCTAATTACGTAAAATTCTAATTTCCTTTCTTTTCCAGTTGAGTTTACTTACCCAATGACATATTTGGGGACTGATAATAATCAGTGATATCCACAGATTTCCAGAGTAAAATTGAATAAAAGTTGACATGATTTTTCGCGATACAGCGGATTAATCTCCTTTCGTCTATATGGCTCGTACAATAGGAAAGTTACGTGAAGCTGTTTCACAATTGCGGGGACCGATCGCACCGGTTCGTTCGAAACGAGAGCTGTTATAAATCACCCTAGGGCCGATCGATTCCAGCACTCCGCACTAATTTCATGGTTTAGCCGAATGGAGAGGGAAAAGGAGACAGGGCTAGAGAAAAATCCTGCGGGGCCGTTCGTTTATGAGCATTGTCCGGGGCTCTCGACCCTATCACGGTTCATTCTATGACGCGGAACTGCGCGGGGGTTCTAGGAAATATCCATAGGGGTAGAACCATGTTTCACCCGAGTTACGACGAGGGTGAAACGCCATACGGCTCCACGGAGAGATAAACACTTAGCGACCGAGCCATATATTTCTGAGGATAACTCGCTGGCTTCCATCGCGCGACGCGTAGCGGCTTTTTTTATTAGTAATGCAAAATACGATGAATGTGCGGGTGATAGTCATACAGTCGTGTGATTCCATAAAGAATATCTCTCTATCGTAATACCTTTTTCATTTACGAACATGGAGAGAGTTCGTAAGAAATATTTAAAAACAAATAGTCGAAGAGTAGAGGAGACCGGGGCTAATAGATTCATTTTTCGAATTTTTACAGACGAAATTAAGAGACTTATCGAAAAAATTAATTCTACACCAGTTACTACATACATTTGATTATCTAATAATATTTTAATAATAAAGGGAAACTAATAACTAATATGAAAAAAAATGCATTTTTCTAATGCAATCCATCTGATTCAACTAGCCTCGGGACCGGGATAATTCGACTTTTTAAGATTATTAAAATAAGTTTTTAAGATTATTAATACTATTTAAGATTATGAAAATAAAGATTAATGTATTTTAAGTTACATCTTTAGCTACTTAATTAATAAAACTTTTATAAAAATATATTTTAAACACAAATATCGCTTCGCAGGACAAAACAATGCTTCTTTTTGTTTGGATATAAAGAGATTGGATATAAAGGAATTAAATTTATAACATTTATCACTGAGGAAAATCTCTTTAAAGAAATAAAATTTTGAGTAAGTGCTATAAGAGTCGTCACTAAATGAGTCATACAGTTCTATGTTGTGATTAGTCTATTATCCCCATTCGTTCATTTTTTAAAAACATTAATAATATACGATAACAAAGACACATAAACAAAAAAAATCTGTTGGACTTTATTAAGTAAGAGCTATACTTACTATCTAAGCAGAAATCACGTATCTCAGACAATCGTATACGATTGTAAAACAAAAATTTGAAGAATAAAAATATTTATTTAGGTGTACGATTTCTTAAACTTGTGGCATAACTTCTATCATAGATGTGTCCGCAACAAGATGTTACAGCAGACTGAGCGACAGTCGCTGCTGCGTGCTCAGACACGTTTTTACACGTGTTTTGTTTTTAATATGTAGCCTCGATTATTCTACTTACCCCTATAGCCAACTGACCCCGGTCTCCCCCCTATTGTTAAATTAATTGACGTTTAAAATTGAAAAATTTCAAAAAATTGAAAAATAATTATTCATTGCGCATAACTTTTAGCATAATTTGGCATCGTTTTAGCGTATCGAAATACTGCTCGGTGCGATAAAAGAGATTATTTCTGTGTATGTTGCAGAGTTTCTTGGAAGCGAATTCCAAATGCTGGTGGAACGCAGCCCTGGTGGATGCAACCCGGCAGCTGAGGTACAAGGGTCACGTGTCGCCGGGTGTGCTGATGGTTAGCGGACCGCCCTGCGCCCTCGAGGTTTTGAGGGCGGCATGGGCGCGAAATGTTCTACGACCACCCGCGGACCACTCGATCACCTGCCTCGGTACGTACCGTCGAATTAACCTCCCGCATCGCCGTAGGCTCGTCGATTCAACCTGACCGCGTTCACCGTACCAATCCGATTAAATCAGATTTTATTCAAACTGAGATAATCGAGGAGCGCTCAATTAAAGATAATGCAATCTGTGAAAGTGAAAGTGAAAGCGTCGATATTTTAATAAGAACGAGTTCTTACGAGCGAGAGGATAATCCTGCGTATGACCCTGGTGTATTTGAATTCCAATGCCACTGCAAATGCGCGAAAATAATGCACGATCGTTGCAATCTCTCGAATGTTTCTTCTATACCCTTTCTTTTGGTTTTTCACCCTTACCTAACGCCTATACTGATAATAAACTGCCGTGACTGGATATACTGAAATACATTTTATTTTGATCCAGATATAAGTTCGAGTAACGAGGATTCGATTTATAATCGTTTTGCACGTTTGTTAACAATACTCCACACGATTTTAACACTCCCTAATGCCCAAAACATAATCTAATCAATTTTAATATCTACAGACATTACAATTGATATTAAAATAAATCCATACAAGCATATAGATTTGTATTGTAAATTATCGATTATAAGTTTCACATATCGACGTATTTTCAGTCTTAGGTGTAGCGTGCTGAGTACAAACCGACTCCTTGTAAATAAAGCGATCGGATCGCGCGGAAGGTGTCCGACCTTTACGCGTTACAGTCCTTATCCGCTTATCTTCCGTAATCCGTGCCTGTCGTCAGCGTACGTTCTATAGAGAAATAGCTTCGCACATATCTTGCCGGATAACCCCATGCGCACCCGTATGCACTCCCGTTTCCTTACGTTGCGCTTTTTCTCCCGAGTTCCCGTCCTTTACGCCTTTTCGGTCGGTGTCCCCGGACTTTTTCCATCCCCGCCGTTTCTTTCCGATCTTACTGCTCCCTTTTATGCTCCACGCGCTCGTATCTACGTACACGCCTACGCTCCGGCTATCTCGCATACCGGGCTTATGCTAATGCACGCGCGTATCCGCGCAACGGCGTAGGAACTCGACTCGTTATTACGATGCGCCGCGGAAATGCTGTCACAAAAACGAAAGAAAATTATCTGCGCGATAAGAAAAACGCGTTACGTGACTTTATCCCCCGGTGTGGAAAAGCTGCTGCCTGCTTTCGTAAACATCGAGAAGCATTACAGAATCGAGAAGGATTTTTCCCCTTTATCCGCTTCACATTTGCGAAGAATATAACAGCAACGGTAACATGTCATTGACACACACATATATTTACACCTATACAGTAGAAATAAAAATAAATATTTATAATAAGATAATAATAAATATCTGACTTGTATATAGTATTTTACGTTTGTATAAATATAAAATAATAATTCCAACGTGAGACGAGATGTTCAAGAGATATTAAATCGAGACGAGAATCAGCGTGTTACAATAATAAATCAGCCGGCGGGATATTAATTTGCGATCTCTTCGTAATTTGGATTAATTGCGCTAAATGCGGTTAATTGTCGTAAATCACAAGCAAGCGAAGATTATTAAGTGTTTTCACATTAAACGGCCACCTGATGCGCGCCGCGATGCTGCGCCGAGCTTTTCTTACGTACGCGCGCGCGCGGATACCTCCGTGTGGCAAAGAGCAACGAGCTTGGCTAACATTCCGCTATTTGCCTATTGTGGGGCGGGGCGGGGGGGGGGTCAGGTACACCACCGCGCATAATGCGCGTCTTATATGCGCGTGCAGTAACGCGGATTTTGCGCCGCCACATAATTGGTCTGTCCACTTCGCGGACAGGTCGAGCCGCCCGGCTTATATCCGACCTCTTTACTTTCCCGCATTCCATCTTTCTCGACAAGACGACGAGCGGCTCCGGAAATATTACGGTAGTTTTCGCATAATTTTCTAGTTACCGTCGACTATTACTGCAAAACGTGCTGACGGTCAGTACGCGTGAAATGCACGTAGCGCACGCGGTGACTCATTAGCAAGGAGCTTTTTGTCTTTGTCGTTGTTTTAATCTGTCGGTGGTATTTCGCAACAACGTGCTGATTCATAAGAGTCTGTCTAGACAAACTTGCTATAACTGTGTACCTACAAGTATGGATAAAAGTAAACCAAATTTTCTAATCGTATTTCTATCATAAGGAAGCGACTCTAAAACTCGATAATTTTCTTTATGCATACACTGAGAAAATGATTGAAAAATAGAGAAACAGGAGATTGTAATTGATTTAAATTCTATTAATTTGATTGTGTATTAATCAGAATTCCAATTAATTCCAATCAAACTCTTTTTCCAGTGTACGATTGTGCAGCTGGTCTGCGAGTTTATCTAGATAGAAAAAAGCACGCAAGCATAAATGGATCGAGATCTTTCATTTTTTCATTCGAAGCTCGCTAAATCCATTTACTTTCCAATATCGTACATTTCTGATTTTATTGTAAGAGAAATGGTAAAGAGAACGTGAAAATTGAAATTGTACAACCATTTCGAGTCGCAAAGCTTTCCCTGCGGCAACTCGATCCAAGAAGATCCGGGATGCCTTATGAAAAAAAAAAAGAAAATGGCACAACGCGCTCCACATAGAAATGACCCGATTGGTACGCGAGTCGCACACCGGAATATCCTGCATCCTCGTCGTCGCGTCGATGGGCGCAGCGAAAGGGACGACGACGACGAGGCGTGTGCGCGCGCGAGCCTGTCTGGAATGCCAGACCTTCCCCCTCGTCTCCTCCACGCCCTAACTGAAATCCATACAGTCCGTGCAGTGCGCTTACGCGGGGTAATAAATCGGCCTCCTTCGGTGTGCGACAGTAGCGGCATTCCAGGGCGATCGATTAAGCCGTGGTACCCCATTGGAGACGCGTGGCTGCGATAAGCGACGCGTTTTCCACGCATAATTCCCATTTCGCTATTTATCTCGACGCAATCATGAAACTAGTACATATGTACACGGTGCAGTCGATCATTTCTATTTTGCCGAGTAATAATTGCACCGAGCAGCTATATGAGCAACTATTTATTATTAATTAGACATACCTGATTGTACGAGATATATATTAAATCCAATTAATATTCTCATTATTATCATAACGTTTCAATCAGGAGATATCCCTGTCAAGTGAATGAGATCCATGATGCTTGCGGTAAAGGTCTAATGGCAGGGGTCTAATAGCGGAAAAACCGACGGTATGGTTATTACCTGTTTCAGACACTTATTGCACATATAGTTGGTTCCCAGTCGCGAATGCTAATGCGGGCAAAGTCAACGCATCAAGAAGATAAGGAGTTTCAGACTCGGACTCGCGTAACGACGAAGGATCCTCCAGAACGTGCCGGAACGTGCCGGAACGTGTGTGGAACCGGGAAATTAACAGCGCCGTATCGACATCCAGTTATTTCTATACTTTGTGTCTGTACTATAAATAGGTGCGGGGCGCACACTGACGCAACACACAAACGATACCGCCGTGCGGTAACGCGGAATGCGAGCTTGTATGTACCGAACGTACTCGTACGTGTCGAACCGATATCGTGGCGATTGCGATTCAGCCTTTTTCGCGCGAGACTAAGCGCCGTGCTTCATTCATTATAGGTACAGTGCAGTGCACTTAATTCGCTGGGGCATAGTAGCGGCCCGACTAATCGAAAATAAGAAAAGTAACCTACTAAAAAGTTGATGGAAAAATTCTGAAAAAATTCTTAGAGTTCTATGAGAAGAAAATAAATGATTTTTGTCTCTTGCAGTTTTTCTGTAAAGTTCATAGTATTTGGGTGAAAAATAAATAAGTCGATAAGTCGGGCCGCTACTGTGACACAGCGAATTAATGCATTGCAGTACGTATTGACGAATTGTTGAACGTTGTTACGCGCGAAATCCGTTTCCGTTTGTGCGGTGCAAACTGAAGAATATGCAGCCGCATTTTACGACGAGCGTCAATGGCAATCCGAAACATCGGGAATCACGACTGTATTATGCTGCTTGCACGACTGTATTATGCTGCTTGCACGAGCTCGCGAGAAATATCACTTTAAACAATTCATTAAGTTTGAATTATCGGGAAACCGTGCGAAATTGATTTGGGGGGGAAATTATGGTACGTATGATTCTGGAATCGTCACATAATTTTTCTGTTATAAGAATGAAATATAGATATAAATGTTCATTGATTGTGTGCGTGGACAGATTAAAATTAAAGAAAATATACAGTGTGGAAAAAAACGATGTGGAAACAATAGTAATGTTTTAATTGAAAATAATCTTGTTGTTGATTTAGTGACATCATTAATGAAATAAATACGTCATGGTTTTGTTGATAAAATTTCATTTGTTTCATTAATACTGTCATCAAATTAGCAAGGTTATTTTTAATTAAAATAATTCTGCTGAGATAACATCATTTTTTTCCAGTGTAATTTATCAATTAAATGGTTAATACGTAAATAATTCGTTCTAAGAAGCATCTCTTATGCATAGCTCTGATATTTACTTTGTTTGTCGACTTTAAAGTTCGTATCTCTACTCGAAGAAAATATCTTGCTCGGTTCACACAAATATGCACGTGGCATGCCAATTGGAACTTGTTAAAAGGTGCAAGGCGCCTTGTTACAGTCCTGACAACAGGATTCCAAGACTGGCCCGCCTCCCCCCCCCCCTCTTAGTCTACCCGGTTCGATTGACATTTCCATGACTGGTGCTTATAGATTACTTTTGATTTGACTCTTTCTCCCTTTATGAGATCGTCTGTCTCCATCTCGAATCGCAACAAGCACCGGCAGAAATCTTTCACTCCTCAGCTATTCAGCAAACAATGACGATGGCGTGCTTACATCCCATATTCGCTTTAATCGAATCTTTGTGTCGGGCAAAGTTAAGCCAAGAGAATCCGACACAGAGGAGTCGCATTTAGCGCTAAATGCGAACCGTGAACACGATGTCGATACCTTAAGGCCACGGCGCGCTCTAAACACGTCTCTGTAATCGTAAGGTCGGTCAGCCTCTCACGCCTCCCCTGTCACGATTTTGCTATTCGCTCGATCAGAATAAGCTTCGGCGTATGATTACCTCTCCCGTGTCAGGAAAAAATCCTTTTCACCATTTGATTAGAGACGAGAGATTTGTACGCGAGCACGTTGTTGCCTAAACGTATAATCAGTATATCGATACCTGACGAATATTGCGAGTCAAGGGCAAGGGATTTAACGATAACCCCTCTCCAGATATCGCACCCCCGTAATAATACTCTAGTATCCCTCCCATCAGAAATTATAATTGCTACGTTCTATTTTATTGTTATTTATTATTATCGTTATTTTTATCGTCTTGTTTTAGTACAAGTGGAATTTCACTCTTAGATCTCTCCGAAATAAAAGAATGCGAAGAGCCTCCTTAAAATACCTTATATCTATTTAAATAATGTAGACACGTGTATTATAGAAAATAGATAAATTTTTCATATTTTTTTTTTTGAAAACCTGAAACAATAAAAAAACTTGGGCTGAGCAAGAAAGATCCAAATTGTAGAAGTTAAAATACGATTACAGACGGAGGATTAAATATTCGTATTATTGAATTATTACTTTATTCTTGGTATATAGATTTGACACATTATGTTTAAAGCTACGAGTTCGATGGTAAAAATATGAAGAAAATTGCTTATAACGTGTGCACCTGACATTAATTAACATTGTAAGGGCCATTACTCGCCTCTCTTGAATTTCAAAGGAGCAATTATAAGAATTTCAAACGACGAGATCTCCCACGGTCCTACGATCCCTTCGTACGTTCCACGTGTGCAAACGTGTACAGGAGAGTAAAATGACAGAGTCTCGAGCAACGGAGCTATCTGTCTATCCATCTACCACCGTGGTGTAAACGTTTGTAGGGGCCCATCAATGTGTGCCACGGTATTTTCGAGTGGCAACTTCCTGTCGAGTGTCAGCTGGATCCTGGCGGCCGCCTCCTCGTGTAGATCGACGATTACCTCGATGATGGTGGGGTCGAGACACGACATACTTCGCTATTACTTCGCTCCTTCCTGTCGTTCTCGAGACATTACGAACATTTTCCCCACGGTTCCTTCGGTTAGTTTAACGTACCGCGTTCCTATTCATATTCATAATTCGTTCAATAACTTGCACAATTCGCCAGAGATGCGAACTGTCGCGACTTCCTGGACAAGTAATATCTTATTGCGTGATTCTGAAAGAAGGTGGCGGAAACTGCCGAACTAGCACCTGTCCTACAGAGTAGCCGGAAGTTTACTTTACCTCTCTCTTAGAACGCAAATGCTTCTAATTATCTGAATAATTAAACAATTACATGCACGTATTCGCTAGTGATTGTTTAAACGGTAAACTAATTACACGTAATTTTCGTAGCTGAATGCTCGATGAGGATTAGTTAATCATGAGTCTATAATATAAATATGAGCGCGTACGATTATGAACGAACATGTATTACTTCTAACGATGGAAGCTCGTAGGCTACCTCGCTTTATCGGCGTTTGCCGCGATTAGTTTATATTACGCAGTCAAACGGCGCGCCGTTTACGTAGTCGGGTGTGATTAATATATTGTAGATGCGAGAGAGCGAAGCCGAGTGGCGTTTAATGCGATCGTAATTGCACGGGAAATTTAAGACCGGTAGCGAGAAAGAGAGAAAGAGGGGGAAAGCCTCAACCTTTCGACAAGATAATTCGCCGACTTAAATCAACATCGCGAGATACGAAATGTCGAGAGACAACCGCGGCACGTCGCCAACACGAACGGGCTGGCTGCGGCATTGAGTAACGGATAATTGCATCGGCTAATAAATTAATCCGCGACCTCCCTCGCGTACGCCCACGCGAGATAGAGAGAGAGAGAGAGAGAGAGAGAGAGAGAGAGAGAGACGCGTGGCAGTATCGTCTAAGTCGCTGTTAATAAGCATCTTACGCCATTCCAGGCGATTGTCTAGGTCAAGGCGCTCGCTTTTAAACGCACCTGCAACCAACGCACGGGAAGTGCGTCCACACGACGTACTCTTATAGACGCTGCCTACTACATTTCCTCGATTCTTACGCAAAGTAAGAACAGGCTATGAAAACCGCAAATCACATTCGTCGGCATGGAGAATAATTTGCTCGCAGACCGCGATCCCAATTCTGGATAAATGCAAACGTAAACATATTAGCGTGGACGTAGATTGGCAATTACGTGGAAGCGCGTTTAACGCGATGGCTCGTTATTAATCACATCTCTGAGGGCGAATGCGATACGTCACGTTATTACGCGAGCACACGCGCGATGCTTGGCGAGGAGTATGAAATTTTAATAACGTTTATCGCCGCGCGGTCTCGTTCTCGGGAGAGAGGCCCATTTTCTTTTTCTTTCTCACCCTTAAATCGTGTACGGATAATAAATGCAAAGCCACCCTCCCGCGTTCACGGAGCGTACTCGGTTAACGTGACATATGCGCAGCTGCAACGGTTCTCTCCTCGGTGGCATACATTCGGAGAGGGTAACGTGATATACGCGCGTCATTTCGGCTCTCCTTTTTACCATGCTAATGATCCGCCATTCGTACGAAGTGACAGCGCGTGCTGATTGACGCGCTACTTGGAAACGTTTAAGGTAATAACGTGGACAATAAAACGTGAAACAAATGTGAGGAGGACGCTCGTAAACGCCCGGAAGAGTTAATCCCCGTGGATATGCGCGCCTCTCGAAATGAAGACGCGAGAGAGGACGCGTCAGAGGAGTCGTCGGGAGAATCCGGCCAATCGGCTGCATATAATGATCCGCTACGGGAAACGAGTGGAAAATTACACAGCGCCCGAAGAAGAGAAGCCCCGCGCGCGCTCTTCGTGCAGTTCGAGAAGAGTCGAGAGAGGAGAGCAAAGAACGTGGCATTCTGGCCGCGAAAGGGAAAGGCATCCTTCGTTATCGAGGCGCATCGTGCCTCGTGCAAAACTGCAGAATTTCAGCGACGATACGCGATACGCCGTGCAGCGCAAACGTATTATATACATACATATATATATATATATATATATATATATATATATATATATATATATATACGTACGGCATTTATCTTCTTGAGATGGAAAGCCGATACGATAACTTGGCCGGGGTGCTCCCCTCGGCCCGCGAATTGTTGCGCGAGTAACTCGGCACTCCTCGCCAAACAAGTGGACAATGTTTCAAGAGAGATCGTAATATCGCATCACATTACGCGAGGGAAAATCTATCCCGTTCGCGCGTGTGTATCTCTGCATCCGAGAGTTCATTTCCGTAATCGGGAGTACTGATGATTAGTTACCGTTGCATCGTGACTTTGGTATTCTCTTAATTCTTTGGGGTAGAAACGTCTCTCACGTGGGATGATTAATTTTGTTGAAGTATTTTCACATTTTTTTTTACAGCCAAATCCGAAAATAACTATTGGACTCTTCATCAAATTAATTATGTAGGACGCTAAACGTTGACGACGATACCAAGGAAAGTACAGGAAAGTCAAAATAATGAATAATCAATTTGACGAATCGCATTGATGAATTTAAAAAGCATTAAAAAAAAAAAGCATTCTAGCAACCTACATAATTATCCTGATGCTTGAAGATAAAATTATTTTCAAATCTTTGTATCCAGCTAAATTTTCAAATACTTCAGCAAAACCGTTCCCTCCATGCGTGCACTCTAAAGAATGAAAATTGAGGCAGTCTTGAAAAAAGAGTGGCTCAATTTTCAATCTTTAAGAGCGAGTTTTCACTCCTCAGGGTGGCAATTCACTTTAAAAGAGATTCAGAGTGTTCTCTTTTTTTGAATGTTGGAGGCGAGCGGCTTATCGCCAGGAATGATATGAATTTGATTCGTGCGCACTTTTTCTCTTGCAATCTTAATGTACCTTTCATCCAGGGTATATATATTTAGATTACGACCTGAACCGCGATAGTCACGTATATAGAGGTAGAAACGGTAAAAGCAGAAAACAATATAACGAGCGCGATACACGCACGAGGAGTGTACGCGAGGCGTACACGTGCGTGTGCGTACACATATATTTGTATATTTCCGACTAACTGTTCCATGCAACGGAAAACAGTTTATGCGTTTTAGCGAAGTACGGCTAATATGTGAGGGAGCGTGCGAAGATTTCCGCGCCGCGTCGCGATTCAGTTTAATTGACTTAGAGTGAAACCTGCGCTTTCGAAAGCGACGCGTCTCGTAGCTATGATAAAAAAAATTCCCGAAAACAATGCCACTGTCACGGCTGAAATTTCTTATCTCTTCCGCTATTATCGCGGTTATATATCAACGTCCTTGAGAAATTATTTCTCGCGCTATTTCTGAGAAATTCAACGTCCTTGAGAAATTGTTCTTTCGCGTTAAAACTGAGCTTTAAATCAAGCGAGTTTCGCACGTTAAATATAACATTAAATATGACGCCGAGAGGGGAGGGTAAAGGAAGATTTAATCGGGTATTTCGTTTTTACGCGAATCGCGTCTGGGATTAAGCCGCTTATCAGTGGTCTCGATGAAAACATGCCCGCTGCAACATTCCCGCGAGATTCCTGAGAGCGACCAATAAAATCTCCGACACGTTCTATGCACGCGTGAAATAACCCCTTTGCATATTACACTTTTTCAGCGGCGATACCCAGTTCCCTTTAAATTTGTTGCGAGGATTTTATCTTCGTTTGCCGACGCGTGGTCGAGATATCTCGCGGAGCACTCGGGATAAGCTCACGGTGCGCTGTAATATGCGCGCAGGTTGAAGAACATTGGTTTAAAACGCATACGAGGAGATGATAAAATTCGCAAAGGACGATTCTACGTACGAGCGAAATTTATGCTGTTTCAGCGGTGCGGGTCGCAAAGCGTCGAATATTAACCCGAGCGGAAGCTGTTTTAGTTCTTTTCGTACAAACCTTACGAAAATCTGTGAGTAAAAATAACGAAACAATTTCTCATCTAAATACAAAAAGTCGGAAACGCTTTACCTGAGTATAATCATTTTATTTTCCATCATGGGAAACGCCGTCTATCTTAAGCCGACATTTATATATATATATTTTTTATTTATAGCCGGTTCTCAGTTAATAATTAAGATATACTAGAAAAAGAACTTGATTGCATTAATTGGAATACTAGTTGAAAATGGATAAATCAGTATTTTCTTTGAATCTATTATAATTCTAGTTGAGAGATAACCAGAATTCTGATTAATATAATTAGAATCTTCCGATTTGTTCATTTTCAACTAGAAATTTTTCTTAGTATACTGATATACTCTGTAATTATATAGCATCTTAGATCTAAGACTGTACTTAATCATAAATATAACAACCGACTATAAATATTTATGTACTCGTTAAATTTTTTCGAGTGGAATCTCACTCTAACGAATGAAAATGGAGTCAAACTTGAAAAAAGAGTAACTCAATTTACAAACTTTAAGAGTGAGATTTTACTTTTCAGAGTGACAATTCATTACATTGTAAAAGTTTTAGAGAGTAACGTGCCAATTTTCTTTTATCATCCTAAAGCCCGTGTATCAAACTTGAGAAATTGAGATTAAGAAATTGAATTGGGATTTGACCAATTAAAGCAAAGTTCACTAACTTGATATTGATTTTCTTCTTTCTAATTGATTTAAATTCCACTTCAATCTCAATCTCAACCTCTAGTTTGATAGAACGTAAGAATTTCTTTGTCGATTGTGCTGAGATATTTCTATGGTAATTATCTGACGAGGTACCTTTTTCTTGCTTTATCGTGGAATAATCCGACAAAACTTGTACGGGAAAAGGCCTGGAAAGATCTTGTAGAGCGGCTGGTGAAGCTTATGAATAAGAAATAACCTGGCAGACCAGGCAAAGTCGGGCAATACCTCATACCACGTCCGACTATCCATGAGAACTGGACCGTTCTGGAGAGCTCTCTCTCTCTCTCTCTCTCTCTCTCTCTCGCGAGTATATCTTCCTCGTCATCTCGCTCTCTCTTTCTCGCGCATCTCACCATCTTCGACACCCAGCGAGAGAATATATATTCTCTTTCTCCACTTGCTTGCGCGACCGATCGTCGCGAAACGCACGTGGGTATCGCGGCGTACCGGAGTGGCTGTTCGTCTGGCACGGTTCGCTCCGAGGAAATGTAGGTAGGGACATTGGCGCGCGTTCTCTCTCTCTCTCTCTCTCTCTCGACCGGGAATCTCGCGGCGTTGCGTAGCTTTCGTTGTGCCGATACGATAAAGGACACGGGCTGGAATAGCGAGATGTCATCCTGAGCATAAATTTAGCCGAACTATCTTCCCCGTTGCATCTCGATCGCGCGCGAATTCCTGTCGTGGAAATTTGATTAGAATCGCGGCGGTGTGGATTCCCGTCGCGAAGAGGCGAAAGTAAAAGGCGACGGCAATACTTTCGTATTCTCGAAACGATCGGGCGTACAAGATAAAAACGTCTCCGGTCGTTTTAATAACGCTCTTCAAATGCAAAGTACAACGAATCGGGCCAGTATTTTCTGAAATAACTATAAAAGTTGAGACAGGGTTTATCTCATACCTGGTGGTTTTTAACCGGTTTTCTCTATTCGCGGCGCGCGTCCGGATATTTTTTTCAAAAATAGGCATTGGAAGATGTTGCTTTGAGTGACTCTCGCGGATGCACGCGCGTCGGATATCGCGTAGCCATTCGCGTTGCTAATTTTTTCCGCGTGGGTATACGATCGCGTTGCTATTGTTAGTGGTCGTTAAGGAAAACGGGTTTCTTCAGGTGAAACGCGACTGTAGGTTCATTACGACTAATCCATTACAACGTCGCGGTGTTACGACGTGGAACGAACGTAAGCGGTGCGAAGTACCGAAACAAGTCGTACCACAAGATCGTTTAGTCAAGTTGGAATGACTTATCTCTTCATCTTGAGATCCTACGTTCACGGGCATTCCGTGAAAATTATGATTTCTAGATTTCTTACGTCGCTCCTCTCGGATACCGTCATCAGTTTCGTAAACTGGTATCCGTCACTCCGTGACAATCGTTTTGGAATGACGAAGTAAACGGCGGGACCGACGAGATGGGCGTTGTACAAATTCGTGAAATTGCGGGTTGAAGGAGGAAAAAAATCTAGAATCGCGCACGTATCAGCGTTACAGCGATACGGCGGATCATAAAATAAATTCTGCTCCGGATTATTATTATTATCGGCTTTAATAGCGAGCGTATACCGGTTTGCATTTAGTCCATGTGGCGTGGCGTGCGTCGGATCAGGGCTGAATCGAATGGACATTGTCGACAGCATCGGTATCGGGACCACTTAGGCGCTGCTACGTGACTTCGTCTCTGCCTGCATTCACTCGAAATCGCGGCGCGGGGACGCGATTTCACACGTCCTGGAATCCGATTTAAGCCGAGCACGAGGTCGTACCGCGCGCGATCGCGCGCCGCGATCATTTTAGAATTGGAAACCGGCACCTCGGTTTTCTCTTCGCTGCATTCGCCATTACTTCATTCGCGATTCCGTCCGCGAAGTAAATCGATTTGAAGACTCGGACGGAGTCGGGATACTTGCCAATCTCGACATCAATGTTCTGGACCAAGGACGTAGAATCGGTATGTGTAGAATATCGGTCGGCAAAAACTGAGACAGGACGTCGAAAACGGCAGCTCGCAATCTCTTTCTATTCGACCAATCATAATCTTAAAAAGAGAGGTAGACTGGCCGATTTCACGCTCCCTCTCTCTTATTTTTTTCTCGACCATTCGATGTACTGCGTCGCAGTGCATCGAATGGTCAGTCCAGGCTCTAATCTCTGTTCCGGACATACTTACGGTTAGATTTAATATATAAAACAAATTGCTGTTAAGATAAAAGGAAGAGGGGGGGGGGTAATCACAGTTCTCTGGGGAATTATTTACGACAAGAAACGCATCGGGTCGTCGACACCGATTCGGTGGTTCACTTTGTTCGACAAGGCAATTCAATGTGGCGATTACTTCTTAGGCACGACTAACCACGAGCGACATAATTACAAAGGTGTGTACCGCCTGTCCATGGAGGCGACGAAAGGCGTGGTGGTGCGCTGCGTTTGTAAAATCCGTTGGCCTCTGCAAGCGTAAGTCGCATTACTTCCACATATGTAGGTTAATGTCAAGGGAGTACAATAATCTGCTAATATATCTTCGGCGTGATTGATGACGTGCTGCAATCGCCCATTCTTCCGCGCGGAATTGAAGACGTTGCTTTTAATTTACGACGACGAAAAGGAGATTCGCCAACGTATAATTTGCGCTTTAAAAGGATAGGCGGCGATCTTGAGCCGCGGCCGGCGATTTATCGTGCCAAAGAAACATTTTTGAAAAGTTTTTTTTTCTAGAGAAGCTGTCTTATATCTTCTAGTGATTTTAATGTATCGATAGTATGTGTGCGACTCATTGAGAATTCACTTATTTACTTTTCGTTCATCGGTGACGTTAAAGTAGCTGCCGGAGAGAATTCAAGGGTAAATTAATAGCCCAATTAAATGAGATGAGATTAACAGTGCAGTCTCGCTGTTAATATCGCGAGAGGGCGACGTTTTTAGACGTTCACCGTTGTATTTACAGCCACCTAATCTCCGGTTAGTGAATTTCATCACTAGCAAACAGTCGTGACATTTCACCTGTGCTCCGTTGGCCTCGATAGTCGAGCGACCACATTCGCCTCATCTGCAGATAAATACGTGCATCACTTCCGTGTTACCTTATGACCTACCTTCATAAGAAATCACTACAACAAATGTTAGCCCTCTGTTATAATTTTCCTTGACTTGTGATTTTTTCATAGAATAATGCATATCGTTCTTTGTCAAATTTTGAATAGTTGAGCAAAAAGAGAATCATCTTTGATAGCGATCTAAAAATGTCTATGATTTTCAAAATTTTGAGATATGATTATGAAAGAAATAAAACCTATCCGAATTTATATATATATATATTCACTTTCAAAAAATGTCGAGTTTAAATCGTTATTGACATTTATTACTTCATTTTTTTTTAAGCGGATACATATGTGTATATGAATCATTCGGACAAACTTTATTCCTCTTGCACAGCCATATCTCAAAAATTTAAAAAAATGATAATTATTAGTCTACTAACGCAACAGCGATCTGATATCGAGCCTGTACTTCCAACAGCGTGGATAATTCAATCTGGATAAAATATAGATAGAAACGCATTAGTGAGCCCTACAATCTTACACAACTTGCTGCTCGAGAAACAATGGGCAAGAATAATATAAAACTTTCTCGATTGGGAGTGGCAGGTCGAAGATAGTTCGTTTCTGAGCACGATGCAATGCTTCACCGCGTAGAAAAGCTTCCTAATTATCATTAAAACCGCACTGGCTGAAACCAGCCACCACAACGCCAGCACAACGTGAGATTTATTACCTCGAAGGCCAATCCCTTTTGATTCAAACTCAATTACGCCATTATCGGTCGTGATCAACGATGAGGCAACGAAAGTCTCAAATCTGTACGCTTCATATATACCTAATAACGTGTTTTCCTGAATATTACGTACAAGAGAATTAAATTGAAATGTATTAATAATAAGTTTATTAATGCGCTGGGATAGAGAGCGAGCATTATTGTCCAATTAAAGCGAAGTGGATCGACGGGGGCGCGTTGAGTGATCGTACTTGCAAAATAAGGCAGCTCGTGTCAAATAAG
The DNA here is from genome assembly GCF_001594115.1 of Trachymyrmex septentrionalis. Taxonomy (NCBI): domain Eukaryota; kingdom Metazoa; phylum Arthropoda; class Insecta; order Hymenoptera; family Formicidae; genus Trachymyrmex; species Trachymyrmex septentrionalis. The sequence goes on along the minus strand of NW_017305800.1, from coordinate 3,314,968 downwards.
CGAGAGCGAGCGAACGGGCTGCGCCCTTATCGCGAAGAGAACGAATGGTATCGGCGGCGCGTGATGCAGCAGCGTCGAACGCGGAATCGAGGCTACGAGTCGATTCTCATGGCCTCGGCTTATATCGTCTTTCCGTCGAACGAAAAATCACACGACCCGTAAGGTCGGGATTTAAATCCGAGCGCGATCTAGTCGTCGTCTCCGTGCCGCCGTTGGCGATCCGGCGAAATTTAATATCACCCGTAACGGGAATTCGCGCGGCTTCCGCAATAACAAAAAACAACTGATCTCCCAAGTACTGCACGCGGGTACTGCACGCTCTACATCGTATCTCCTCCGATACGCGGCTCTCCTAGGCGAAGGATTAAAATGCTCTGTGTGCATTGTTATGCATGCCGTCGTCCTCTTGATATGCTAGGCGGCTGTAATATGAGTATGTGGCACGAGAGGGATATATACTGCATGCGCGGTACCTGCATCGAGACACGATATACGAGGAGGCCTCGGGATGGAAAGTGGCCGGTGTGTCACGACATTCTGTATGATCATTCGCGATACCGGTAAGAAACCGTCCGAAGTTGTACGCATTATCGCGCAAAGTGAAAATCAATTTTTCCAGACACGGATAGGTCTTATTTTCTTCTGGCTGAACTGTACACTTTTTTTAAAGTGAGATACGTTGTGGGTACACGTTTAATATTTGACGAAAGAAAGAGAGTTCTAGGGAATAAAAAAAAGATCTAACGACTCAGCCCCCGACAGGGGGAAAAAAAAGAATATACTTCGACCGCAATCTATATCGTGATGCGCGACGACGCGATGAAGAATGGCGACCTTTTTTTCTGTTTTTGCACGTCTTGCGACAACCGATTATCCTCGTAACAACCTCGCTGCGTATTGTTTCCGATAATGTATGCGCGCTCGCGCATTTTGCGTACATCTAGAAGTCATGGACGCACGCAACTTGCAGGTCCTTATATGCACACGCGTACGTGTGTATGCGTCTTCTCGGAAAGTTAAGCGGCTTACGTTCGATGGAGATGCGAGAGGCTAGAGAAAGTCCGTGTATATACTCTGTTTCTCGTATGGATGATAGCGCGGGAATACGCGAGGAACGTTTTGGCATTATACTTTGGCGCAGCGTATTCCGTTCGGAAGTGATAAAAAGAAATATAAGAACATTTCCTGCTAATTAATTCGAGATGACACTTAACGACGGCGTCTCGTCGGATGATTAAGGTACACGCTATCCGAGCTCATGAAAGCTTTAGTTAAGGCGGTAGTTAAATGCACAAGTATACTGCGCTGTCCGCGCAATATGTCGTCATGTTCGCCACCTGCGTAGGACCATAGGAATTCGCAACCAATGACACCACGTGCTGCTCGTAGGCGTACGCGTGGTGTAAAATATACATTATTGAAAAACTGGGTCCTGCAACGACCTGCGAAGACAGGTATTCTCCAAGCTGTTAAAACCTCCCGCGTTCATAGCGGCTGAGTGCAGCGTGCGCGTGATTTCAGGTCTTTAATATAAAAATTTGTAAAATATAACAGCAGTCACATAACACGCGTTATAATACGAATTATATAACGGTGAATTGTATGTCGTATATATTAAAAGATATAGGACCTGATATTGCGACATCCCATATTCGAGAGTTCAATTAAAAATTTCTGATTTTACTCAAATTAAATCAGAAGATTTTATCTTTGATATAAAACTTGTAAAATATAGCAACGTTCACGTCATAATACGAGTTAATTGATGTGATTAAATTGTGTCATGTATAAAAGACATTGGATACTGGAATAATTAAAAACTCATATTCGAGAGTTTAATTAAAGAATTCTAATTATTTTCGTCAAATTATAAATTGGAATATTTTATTCGGAACATTCAAGATATTTTCTTTACGATGCGAATCGCTTAAGCATTTCTTATTTACAGACTGAATATTTCGCGATGTCTGAGCCAACCGAATGATGTTTGAGTTAGCCTTAGGCAAAGATCATTACGGACACGATGTGTTCGTCACTGTTGTCAAGTGGTGTGCACATTGTCACGACCCGGATTCGATAGTGGAATAACTCTTCGAAAAGATCATCACGAACGCGTATCGTTTGCTGCGATTTGTTGTCACAAGAAATCTAGAGGTCTATTTTTACAGCTTTTGTACTTAAAGTGAAATAGGTACGAGTATATATGTTTGAAATTTGGTGAAAGCGAAAAGGAAAGTTCTAGTATCATTCAACGAAGCAATAAAAAGATCCAACTTGGTACTCAGAAGTTACCCCGCGTTTGTAGTGTAAACGCTATAAAGTACCTTCTAAAAATAATACGGTTGAGATTCTCATTAAATACAAGTCGGATAATTGTATACGATTTAATTTTCCGAACGATACGACGTACAGCGTATGTGAAATAATATTCACCGGGGATCTAGTCGCGAATAATGTAACCAGTACTCGGGAACGATTTCGAACGTGGGCGCAAGTTCGTATTTTAGATCGAGTATCGTACGTTTGAATTTAATGAGTGCTCCATTTGATTTCGACTCGCTCCTCGTGTTCTGTGTCACGTCGAGAATTCGCGTTTGCTTTCGCAGTAGGAAAATTTATTTCCAACAGTGCAACAGCAGGAGCAGCGGCATAACAGCTTGGAATATCGGGTACAACACGCGCGTGTCTATTTATTTATAATTGATTCGTGCCTCTTACATAACTGCATTCGCATTCCGCGTACAGATAACAAAACGGTCGGTTAACGTCTCGGCGGGATTATTGACTGCTGACAGGGATGCATAAATCCAGTAGGAACGAATGAGAAACCTTCGTGCGAACCAGACATTAACTAACCACGCCTTGTCCGAAAGAATTGTAGATTCTTTGTGCACTTCATCTTCTTGCGCACCTGAGAGTTTCACTTTCATCGGAAACTGCTGCTCTCAGGGTTGATTTCACCAACAACATCGATTTATCAAACTTAAATAAATCATCCATCTGTATTGCAGCTAACTTTACGAAAGAAAGAAGCTCGTTTGATTTAATTGATCAACGTCGATAGTATCGATCCTTAATGCCTAATTCCTATAAGCGTTGAAGTTCATTGATCACCCCATTCCTTTTTATGGACAAAATTAAGAGGGGAAGTGAATTAAGTGTCCGTCGATTTTAATTAATTTATGTCCGTTTCTACTAATGGAGATTAATTTTAACCTCGTTTCAACTTACTCTTCATCTTTTTCCAATTGTTAGAATTAAAAAGAGAATGTAAAATTAGTTGAACCAAGATTAAAGTTACACTATACATTTGATAGAAAGACAGGCATTAGCGTTATTTGTAGGAGCATCGTCTGTAGAGAGTAAAATGTTCAGCCTTACTTAATCTTTCGGATAAATGCGGTACCTTTTAGAAGAGTGAAAAGATAAAATGGTTTCCGCGGTGCTGTCAACGGCTGTTACACCGTGCAATCAACAATCTAACGTATGATTAATCTAATGTACAATTTCCGTATTTGCACTCGCGCACACACTGACGCAATCCGACAAAAAGAGACCGGCGTAAGATAAACAAATGAAGGAGAATGAGTCGCTAGAATCGATATATGGCCGGAGGTACGAAGTGGCGTCTTAAAGGATTTACATATAATCAGCGAACGGGTAGTCGCCGCGCCGGGGACTCGAGGAGAGTAGATATATACGCGATTCAAAGGTCGCCTTGTTACGAGGTGATTCCCCGAGTGGCGAGTGGTCTTTGCCATTTCCCATGAGCATAGCCTTAAAGACGGCGGAGGTCGACCGACCGACCGACCGACCGACCGATCAGCCAACCAACACGATGGATCACAGCGATAAGGATATATGCAACATGTTCTGCAGCTTGTACTGTACACCGGAAGTGACACCACCGCGTTCGCGCGCGCGCGTTTCGAGAAACAATTCCAAGAAGTAACAAGTCTCGTCGGCAGCCACCGTGTCTTGTCTCCACGTTTCTGCGTTCGTCCATTGCTCGTGATATTTGTCGATATATTTTCGCGTAGGCGCGGATCGACCGACCCGAATGCCAGTCGATGGCTCTACCTCCTTTTACTTCGGGACGCCAAACAAATGCTGTCTACGTGGGCAGCGTGGAGTAGTATTATAATAAAGTCTCGTGGAATGATAGAAAGGTGCAGGATGCTAATAATAGCCTTTCGCAGGGTCGCCGCAGGTCGGCAGGTGTGCTTCACGGTATATCTACCGTTTCCCGACGAATCACAGTGTCGTCGACTTTACGTTCGCGAAAGAGACGTTTTAACTTGCGCGCAATAAAAAAAAAAAAAAAAAAAAAAAAAA
>NW_017305800.1:3306360-3310478 GCF_001594115.1 Trachymyrmex septentrionalis | reverse complement strand
CAAAAAAAAAAAAAAAAAAAAAAAAAAAAAGAATAAATGCAGAATAACCGATCCAGTTACCTGAGTTTATTTAGAGTACTTTGTGCTCAGATAATAAGAGTGGCTTTGTGCAACAAAATGACATTGCAATATTGAGATCTGCGATCGAGAGAAAGCCGTAAAACGATAAAGCGACGCAGGAATCGAAACAGCCGTCGATGCTGAGATCGCTTTTTTTTTTTAAATTCTACCCATAGGCATAGACGAGCCATAAAGCATAAGCCTAACAAAAATAAGAATAAACCGTTAATGGCCATTTGCTACAACCGCTAGTTGGGTGGTAAATGTCCATCGGCCATAAATCGTCTGTCCCGATCGGTCTTATATCGCGCGCCGCAATATTGGAACAAAACGACAAATAGAGCGGGTTTTGAGCGGGCACGCAGAACGCTTTCTGGAAAATTTATGGCGCGCGTCTAATTGTCGGTGTTCCCGGCGTACGTCTGAAATCGCGCACGTATCGCTCTGACGATTTAATTTCAAGAGCAAAACAAGCTGGTAAGATTTAAGCCGAGTTATCCGACGATCGTCTAATCGTCCAAAAAGAGAAAGATCGGGGATAAGAAATGTAAAAGAAAAGAAAAGAATATCAGCGACGTCTCACGCGAGAAGTCCTTCCCTCGAGAGTTTTCATTTCGCGACGAATTCGCACGTATCTCGCCGAGTCGACCGGAATAATATCTCTCCAATTCGGAGTGCACGCCCGATAATGAGTGGCAGATAACGCGCGCGGAGAAACACGTTCGGGACACGTTCGGGACGGGATTCTCACGACATGGAGCGGCGAGTCGGTAAACACATCCACGCCCCAGAAACCCGACGTATCGGGTTCCACGATCCCGATGGCCTCGCTACAATGTCCGTCTTTCCGTCTGTCGTCGACAAAGTTCCTTGAAAATTGTGCAACGCAAACATGGCTCGTTTTCTTGGCGCGATCTCCCCCGGTACGATGACATAGATCATGTACCTTTTTTTCTTCCTTATGTCGCGCTCGCGTTCGCAGGATAAGATCTCGCTCGCGCGAATGAAACTGAAACTGGCCGCTCCCACGTGAGCGTTATATAGGTGCCGCTTGTTCAAAGCTACGACGCGGTAATTCAATTGACCGTCGTATTTGCGAGGAGAGATATGTAAATAAACGACGCATAAATAAATGATGCGTACAGAGTTGAAGTAGATTAACTACCGAGATTAACTACAAGATTAATTTTAACCGAGCGTTAAATGAGATATCGTGTATTAGAATAAAACTTGAATGAACGAGGATACTTTATTTCATTAACTAAACTGTACACTCGAGCCTCGAGACTGGATACGTTTAATGTTGAGCGTGAGAATAATCTCACTAAGTATAACCGGAGTGTAGAGTAGTCGAAGTCTAAATAGACATCTTCGTATTCAATGAGCATCGAGCGTGAGAATAATGTTTAAGACGAAAGTGGAAGCATTGCCATTGAAGCTGTGTGTGCCTTTTGCGTATGACTCGGTTTTATGAAACGCGTATATATATCAAGCGGAGATAGATGTCGGTGTAGAGGCGGACAACGAGACAACTTGTCCCGCCAGCGAGATACTCCGAAAAGAATAAGAGCAAAGGAGAGCTAGGGGAAGGCGGATTTATTCGGCCTATTTACAGCAATTGTTTAACGGGAGCTCGCGAGGCGGGCGTTTTCTACACGTTAGTTACACGCGTAATTGGAGATCCGCTCTTTCCTGTCTTGCCCTGTCTCGCGAATAACAAAGGCAACCGTTGACAGACGTGCAGGGAAATTGCAGAGTTGCGCCTTAGAGAAGGCGGGCCTGCGATCTCGCACGAACTTTAAATAGAGCTCCTCTCCGCCGGCTGCAAACCTTTAATTATACACGATCGGTGGAGCAAGTGGCTTCGCGAGTACATTGTTGAGTTCTGGCATACTATACGCGATTACATTGATTAAAATATTTCAGCGATCTGAAAGAAGCGATGTAAAAGAACGGTTCACGTTGGCGTTGGCAGTCGACTTTCCCGTACTTCAAACGGAACTTCTCTCTATCAGTAGAAATCCTTCATTATCGGGCGCGATCAAAACGGTGATTTCGCAAATAGATATTTCTGGGGCGCAACGGATCTTTTATGGCTGAAATAAAATATTTTATCGTGCGTAATATTGTGATACGTAGACGAACGGTGGATTTTACATGGTGACGTTGGCATTGACTTTGTCTGTATCGACTTCGAAAAGACATTAGAGATTCGACGCACGAACAAAGCGCGGGGAATTTCGAGGTCCTACCTCGAGTTTAGAATAATCCATATTCTTTTTGTGGGCGTAAACCAGATGTAGGAGAGAGAGAGAGCACGCAGTCGCGGTGTCGCCAGGTTACCGTAAAACGTGACTGGAAGAATAAGGATTTCGATTTTCTCATAAAATATCACGGAGCCGCTGCCGCCTGGGCTCAATAAATTCGCCGTCTTTTTCGTGTTTCACCAATCGCGTTTGTTCTTTGACTTTATTCGTGGAAGGAATTCGATTAATTCGTAATTGGAATGATCTGTATCTCTGTTCCGTCCATGAGATCACGGAATCGACATAAAACCTACCGACCTAACGACGGCTCTCATCGCTGTATGTATATTCTTAATGAAATACTTAGCGGTCGTTACACGTATGGATATGCAAACAGCCTCAATTTAGTTTAGAAAGGCTTTAACATGAATATTATTTAATCTGTATGTGTGTCGTCAGATTCGTAGAGTAATGTAGAGTAGAGTAGCTGTTACGTTCAATCGACGACAACCTTGAAAATAAACTTACATAACTTCTGTGTCAGAGGACAAATAGAAGTTTACTGTAGCGGCGGTAGAAATAAATAGAAAATATAAGATTACGGTATGATCCTATTGTTCATTTTATCTCCGAGGACGCTAATACGGTGAACGGTCGTAAAATCCGGCGCACGAGATCATAACGGAGCAAAATTGGTATTTGAATCATAAAGCAAGTTACATAAAATGACTCGGCGTTTAATTAATTCGTAGAAAAATAACGTGGCCTCCGGACGTGCCCAGACGAAGACGTTCGCGCATTAACCTCGAGCCTCCCTTGTTTTGCAGGTGATATAGAGGACTGTCTAGTGGCTCCAGTTTCCCAAGGTCAGTTCACGCCGCTGCCAGAAGCCTTATGCTGGGCGATTCTGGAGCTGACTTCCCAGAGGCAGGCGGCGACCTTGGACACCCTCAGATCAGCCCTGAGAAACGCCTTCCCGGCTATGCAGAGGCCAAGCCGAGAGCTCGTTTACGACGCGCTCGCCAAGCTCATGCAAGAACGAAAGATCTATCACACGTCCCAGGGCTACTTCGTCGTAACGCCCGAGACCAAGAGGCTCAGACGTGACTCCGGTAGCTCCAGGCGGTGTTCCAGGGACGTGAACGGGTCCAGAGGTCAGGGTAGCATGCTGATGAGCAACGACGAGGCGGTGGCACTCGTACACGGTGAGATGCTCACTCTGCGAGACGGCGATGTTACGCATCAGGCTGTACAGACGAACCTGGCGGACGTTATTTGCGGAGGTAAGACGAGTCCCGCTAATTATTTTCTGAGCCTGACGTCACCTCGAGCTATTTTCTCAATAGACAAAGTCTATAATTTACTAGCTAGCTTCGTGTAAATCGCGACGACTTTCGAAGAAAATTATTTTTCAAAACGTTCCTTCGCCACTTTTCTTGAATGTTTTAGTTAAAATGTGGAAACGTGATGTAAGAAACGTTGCTAGGACAGACAGGTTATTAATCAAAAGAAGCATAGACTAGATGTTATGCGCTGCCACGAGGAAGTTGCCGTGCAAGAAGTTAATGCCGCGAAAATATCGGCTGTATATATCGCCCACGAAAGATGGTGTTGGGTGATGACGCGATTAACGTGCTTTCGTCTTCATTCAGTAGTATAATCGTAGAGTTCTCTGCGTCTTATTGGAGTGTCGCGTATCCCGTTGTCTCCTGCGGTGCGCGAGGCTTATCCGCGAGGGAAAGTTTCCCGTAAACATGTTTCCCGCCGCACCGTCTCGCGATATCAATCGGATACTTAATTTAAAACGCAAGG
>NW_017305800.1:3299773-3306260 GCF_001594115.1 Trachymyrmex septentrionalis | reverse complement strand
TATCCGCGAGGGAAAGTTTCCCGTAAACATGTTTCCCGCCGCACCGTCCCGCGATATCAATCGGATACTTAATTTAAAACGCAAGGTATTATAGTTAATTTATAACACATTGCCGATCAATTTAACATCGTTTCCACGACGCGATATGAACGTGCATTACGCGGGACCGAAATTATTATTAATTCGTTGGGTCGTAGTAGCGGCCCGACTTATCGAAAATAAGATAAGTAAACTACTAAAGAGTTGATAAAAAATTCTGAAAAAATTCTCAGAGTTCTATGAGAAGAAAACAAATGATTGTTGTCTCTTGCAGTTTTTCTGTAAAGTTCATAGTATTTGAGTAAAAAATAAACGTCGATAAATCGAGCCGCTGCTACGATCCAACGAATTAATGCACTGCAGTGTACGCTGTAGGCGTAATGACATAAAGAGCACGTAGAAATGCGTCGGTGTTACTTGTAATGCCTAACATAATTTTTGTGACGTCGAGGCTCGATGACAAAAGCATACGGATGAACGCACAAAAGATGAACTGATAAACGCGCGAGGCTGAGATCGATTTCGCCGTGTCTCACGAAAGGACGTCTCACGCAGGAAGTCGGGGCCCTCGTAAAACTTGCGAGAATGAACTCGCTTGTCCGGCAGACCGGTCGGTCCAGGCAAACTCGTTCGGCACGTGTTCGGGAAACGTTCCGATTGTGTCCAGGAGGAGAGCAGTTCGCGAAGCTGCTCACTCTCCGAGGCCTTTTTCTGCTGGCGACTCGACGAACGAGTCGGCAGAACGTTTATGTTGTTGTCGTCCTTGGTAGCCACGCAAGCCTCGTCGCCGGAAGATCATCAATTCCTCTCGCGACCGTGTACGAAAAATCAGTGCGCGATCTTAATTTCACTTTTTATCACGTTCGCGGAAATGTTCAGGAAGAAACAATGTTTGCCCTCTGCCGTATGTCCACATTCTTATTCCTGATATTCGTTGTCAGTGTTTCTCGGCCAAGAAACGCTGCCTCAGGCAGAACACAAAAAAATCACAACAAGATGACATCAAGTAGAAGTCATTTTAGGAAAGATATCATAATGTCATTTGATATACTTTTGACGATGATTTTATGATAAATTCTTGGACGTGATAATGAGATTTTTTTTAAATTATTCATCATTGTATGATATTATGAATTTTCCTTTTATTTCTACTCGATAATCATCTTTCTTATTATTGATATATTGATTGTGTGCTCTACTCGGAGCGTTACACATGAAAAATCCTAATGCAATTATCATTTCGATTATTGCCGCGACAGAAGAAAGAGCTCGAGAAATTCTCTTCTATCTGCGGCTTTTTATTATCTTTGACAAAAAGTTCTCGTGTTTCGTGATATATCGCTTCTATACCACAACGCACACGGAAGTTTCTTGCGGTATATTCTTTTTCAATCTTGTTTTTTTTAACATACGTCGAGTATGCGTACGTGCAGAATAGAGCTGCCAACATCAGCACATGTAGAGAATAAGAAAGAAGGAAAAAGAGATGAGAGAGAGAGAGAGAGAGAGAGAGAGAGAGAGAGAGAGAGAGAGAGAGAGAGAGAAAGAACGAAGTAGAGAAACTGACGATGTCTGGAAAGCGTTTAGCACAACCAATATATTAGCTATTGGTCACGACATTGTCTACCGTTACATACGCTGTCGACATCATTATGGAAAGGGGGGAAGGACCATACGTATATATAATCTTCCTACTTTTCTCTCACTCGTTTCTCGGCTGATTCTCACGCTGGTAACCCACTCGTCGTCGGTCGCTACGTCGGCGTATCGCCCGTGGCTATGTACCAAGATGAAACTCTCAGGAATGAGGGTATTCCACTTCTTTTTTTTTTTTTAAGTTACAACGCGCGGCTCGGTCGCGATATTAACCCTTTTAACTAGAGTGACACGTCGTCTCAGCATTCTGATATTTGCACGTGTGTCTTCGCGTCGCGTAGAATTTACTCTTTCCAGTCAGTCTGCTCAGTGTGAGTAATCTGAATTTACCTGATACTCACATGAGGACACTTTCTACGATCATTCGTCTTATTTGACAGATAGCAAGCATGAGGACCGTTAAATTTTCAAGATATGGAAATTATCAGCCTATATCTTTTAAACATTTCATTCGTTTTGCATATAATTTTAATTTTATTCACATATGTAATGTAATAAAGAGTTAAAAACAATTTTGTATGTCTCTCTTCCAGGAAATCCCAATGATAAAGTCCTGTTCGCCAGGTGTCGGTCGATGCCCGGCCGTCTCGAAAGGCGACACTCTCTACGGCTTTGGGGCTCGGCCAGACGTTTACACAGAAGCGGAAGTTCACGGTCCTTACCGCGACGACCCGAAAGGAGTGATACGTCCTCCAGCGCGGAATACGCGAGTACCGACAGTGCGCCTCACAGTCCAACCAGTGAGTCCAATCGGGAAAGGGATTGCATGGTGATGGGTGACTGCTTTACTTAATGGGTGATGGATGAATCAGTTTTATTAAAAAATGCTTTCGATTGTTTATAACTGTTCTTTTAAAAGTGGAATTTCGGAACTTTTGCATCAGCCAAAAATTTTCGCACTTAATTATATTTATGTTATTATAAGCTGCTCGAACGATTTTTAGTCGTTGCCTCGTACGGCTATTTCTAGTATATTAAGCACTCTTTAAGACTAACGAACGTTCTGATTTTATATTAGGACAATTATAAACAACTGCTGCGAAATATCCTATATATATATCTGTATATACATAATATCTGTAGATGGTATAATACAATCCAGATTGTAGCTTTTTAGTCACCCTATAGCTGGCAAGCCCTTTCTCGATCCTCATTGTTTTCTAACAAAGCGCAAGAAAATCCAAATCCCTTCCTCAAGGCTTTTCTGGGATTTTTTCAGAGAAGATAGGCTTGCTCTCCAGGCTCTTTCGGCGGAGCACAAGGAGGAAGGGCGCACCGTTAATGGGCACTTTCAGTGCTCAGTATCCCCCCACCGAGTGGTTTAATCCGCGCGTCGTACATTTGCATAGCGTTGCCACGCAGACAAGGGCCGCCAGCCCTTCGGTAAGTTGCATACAGGTATTTCCCAATAAGAACCAACAAAACAACACTTTTTGCACAGCACTTCTAGCGCCGCAAGGCTAATTAACCGGTTCCCCTGACAATTAATGAAAATTCCTGAGTCGACAACGTATAGCGCTATCAATAACGCTGAACTCGAAAATTTAATGATAGTAATAGATAGAGATAATATAAACAATTTAAATAATTTAATTGGAATTGAACTGGAGGTGGAAAATAAGAATTCCTTGATTCTTTGAAGAAAGTTTCGAATCGCGCGAAATCAGATCGAGCAAATCTTTTTTTCAGATGATGGAAGGTTTAGACCAATCGCAGGCTAGTTTCCAAGTGTGGGATGATTCAAGCTCGGTGCGATCGGCCACTTTACCAAGGCGACATCGGCGTCAAGCCAGCGGTGACTCCTCGAGTTTATTGGCTAACTCGACGCCAAGAAGCTCTCGAAGGCATCGATCACCGTGCTCTACTCTGCCAAGATCCAAATGCTCAAGCTTGAGCAGATGTACGTCTAGAGCATCTGTTCTACCGCCCAGCACCACCAATCAGGAGGGTTATCAAACGCGTAATCAAACGCAGAACGATAAAAATTCGACGAATTCGTCACCCAGCAGAAGCGGTGGTAGTTCTGGTTCAGTTAGAACAATGAATGCGAGTCCGGCTAAGACGACAACGTTGGGTAGGCCCAACACTAGGCAGTCCAACTCAAGAAGACCGAGTCATGACTTCAGCAACAGTGGTACTAAGTCGACCAACGGTTCTCCGCAGCATAAGGTGGATGTAGCTCCGTTATAAATATGTAACAAAATATTTGCATGCGTATATACTTTCTTCTGATACAAAAAGGTACTCGTAAATATTTCTATTCATTTAAAATGTATCAAAATATTAAACATTTTAATGTTCTTCCTATGTAGCAATTAAATGATTAATTTTTAACAATTTTAATCTCCTTAATTTTTTAATTTTTTTCGTTTCCTTAATTTTTCTTTATATTCTCTTTAACAAAGAAATTTGCATTTCAAGGTGCTGCAAAAAACTTCGTCGGGTCATTCGTCTCATTCTAGCGGCAAGTCAATTTCCAGCACGAAATTAACTTGTTCGCCATTGAAAACGGCCACACTATCCACGAAATCGTCACCGCTCAAAGTCGTTCAGCAAGGTTCGCTGACTCCTCTGCAAGAGGCGCAGAACTCGATAACTCTTCAGGTCTCCACCAATCTAAGTCCGTCATCACAGGAGCAACGGACGATACAGAATAGCGTGACGCTGGCCTCCAACACGACTAGTACGACGACCATTTCCGGCTCGCCTGGCACGAAGATCTATGTTCAGCAGAATAACTCACCGATGAGGTCCGTAATCACTTTCGAGAACGGTACGGTAAAGACGAAGATTGCCGAGAAGGAAGTCATCGATTGCAAGGAGAAGCAGGAGAGAGAGCTAGTGGCCGAGAAGGCCTACAAGACCCGGGTGGATGACGAGAAGCTTTTCAAATCGAAACTAGACGATGAGAAGCTGAACAAGCCGATCAAGGCCGAGCGTCCGTCGTCACTCTACACGCCGAAAGATCCAAAAACGAGTCTTCTGCTATCGGAATCTGACAAGGAGAACAAACCGAAAGTCGAAGATGAAGCGCCTAACAAGCTGAAGCTAACAAACCGCTTAAATAATAGTCAGGCCCACTTGATCGACGCCTCGGTCAACAACGTCGACAAGAACGCTCTGGTGCAGGAGGCTGCCGCGTTGTCCACCACGAAGAACACCAACGACGCGATGAACAACTCGCGTAAGCTTAGCCTATCGTTATCGAAGGACGCGCTGAGTTATCGCAATCTACTTCATCCCGGTTCGAAGAACAACATCGCCTCGAACCCACCGTCACCGACCAAGTCGTATGATGGTTTCGGTGGCTCTTTCAATGACGTATACATCGAGAATCTCGAGACGGTGAAGCAGCAGCGAGCTCCTCAGGGTTCCGAGCCCAACTTAGAGAAGACTGTGAGCCGAGGCTCGGATTTGCACTCTTATCCCAGTCTCAGTGACATGCAGGTGCAGTTCACTAGCCTAGCGGCGCAGAAAATCCTCAAGGGCTGCCCGATTAACAGCGTGGATACCTTGGTGGAGGTGAACATGGCGGCCGCCGATAAGCCCAACAACTGCGACGTCACCGTTCACACGGATTTCGGCCTCGTTTGAATTTCATCCCTCTGAACATCGATTATTATATCATGAAGGTGGGACAAGGAGCTATTGGTCCTTACGTCCTATCTGAACATATTGCGTCCATGAAAAATAACGTGCCTCGAGGCGAGCAGTATCGAAGAAACGTCACTAACGCCTTGCTTCTCATATGTGAGAATAGAGAGCTACTTTTTTAAATTTTTTGTTTGTTAGTGGAAAAAGGTCACGGTTTTTGCGTAAGAATATTACACATGGAACACGCGTAACAGTTACCAATGATTTGTCGTTTACGTACATTTCTTCTTCCTGTGTCTTTTAACGAACCGTTCGTGTTCCTGAACATTCGCTGTGCCAGTTTTATTTATATTATATACCTATATAATAAGATCAAATTTTCAATTTCGCTTATTAATATTGCTTTGCCTTAAGTTTAAGTATCTCTCAAAAATGTTATGCTGAAATAATTTCTCTGTTATCGGAATTAGGGAATATTTTTTATACATTATATTTCATATTAAATTACACTGTATAAACCGTATAATCAAGGAGCAAACAAGCAAGACATATTTTATCTTCACGTTTGCACTTAAAATGGAAAAATATTAAAATATCGAAACTGCGTTCTGTTTTCATTACTAAGGCAAGCAATAATTGCCATCCAATATTCTCAAAGATATAGAACCGCTTTTAGCAACTTGAGTATACAAAATACCTAGCTCTTTTCAAATTTTGAAACATATAGGATACTTTTCAGTAAGAAACACAGATGATACAGTGTAACACAGTGAATCATTACATCCTTGTTGTTTGCCACTGTTAAACAAAGATAAAATGATCACTATGTCAATTGTATTACACTGTGTTTCTTGCTGCAAAGCTTTAATATAGATTTAAATTTAAAGAACGCATCGCAACGTTGTAACATCAGCAGTTTTGCGTCACTTTACTCGAGCTAAAGTGATTTGTCAAAGCAATAACATTTCTCGTGTACAACGTCACGTGCGACTCACAAGGTAACAAGAATAAATTTTTCCGAATTAAAGCACTGCCACTTTTTTATGCACATAGAAAGAACGATTTTACTAAAATATTTAAAAGTTTAGCTAGAGAATTGAAAATAAATTTTGTTGGGATATCATACAAAATAATATTATATAGGGGGAGGGGGGGGGAGACATGCTCAAACTAGTGATTAGAATGTCAAAACTTTTTA
>NW_017305800.1:3288453-3299673 GCF_001594115.1 Trachymyrmex septentrionalis | reverse complement strand
ATATATACATATATATACCTCAATTTTTAGATACTTTAACTTAAAATCGTTCTTTTCACGCATATTTATATTTTGAGCATTTTTCATACTAATTTTTTCATACTAATTTTCACCGTCAAAAGAGATGACGACAAAATCATTTCCAGCCTTCGTAGCAAAGTAAGACTAAATAAATGGTACAGCGAAGTTTTATAAACAGATATGTGTAGGCCGGGAGTACAGTTTCTTGTAAAATTTCTTTCGAACGATAATAACGTAGTAAACAATGTTGAGCGTTATTAATAGTAATACCGACAAAATTAATAGTAATACCGACAAATTAATAGTAATACCGACAAATTAATAGTAATACCGACAAATTAATAGCAATACCGTCCCCAGGAAGCGCATCTAACATAGAAAAAAATCACGAGGATTGCGATTCTCGTTGCGCCGCACACAGCGGAGATTTGATATCAAATATACATATGTTATACATAGTGTAGAAGACAGGCGTTTTCTCGGAGAGCGCGGCCGATACCATTCGCAATTAGTGCAATCGTAAATCTGTAAGTGCCAAAACTTATCGTAGTACTTAATAACGACTGCCTTAAGGATTCCGTTCGCACGGCGATTTCGCGGTGCGTTTACCGGCGATGACGGTGATGATTTCGGTAAGCGCAAGTAAAAGAAAGAAAGAAAGTAACACTACTCGCGAAACCGTATAGGCTTAGAAAAAAGGTAAGTGATTAAGCGAATACGGCACGAGAGAAGAAAACGAAATGCCCGCTTTGTACATTTCTTATTCTGTACCGCAGATTAACCGACGTTCGCTCTACGTTTCAAAAACACCGACTTTTCGCTTACACCTTTAAATCACCTGATTACTGATATTAACGTCGATTAATTTAATTACAAATCGTACATAAATTAGTTCGCAGAGATCATTATCATAACTTGTGAATGTATTGTAATTTGTATGAGTTGTTATGTATTACGTATTATAATTGGTTTTTTATAATGATTTAATATGACTTAAAAATATATAAAGAATTGTAATTTTTTGAGCATTGATTTTGAACGCGTAAAAAGATCAATATAAAATTATTTAATTTAATAAAACCAAAGTAGTGTGATATTAAAAATGTGGCTGAGGAGAGTGCTATAATTAGAGAATTTCTTAAGGGCAAATTAAAAGTTTGATTAACTTAATCAGTGATCAACTTATTAACAGTACAAAATTTCTAATTGTATAATATTGTCTCTAATCTTTTGTTATACAATATATGTTAATAATTCGACAAAATTAATAACTTAACGAAATTATGTTACTTAATACCATTTTGTCAAATTATTAATTTGGTCGAATTATTAACATAATGTTAAAAAAAAAAAGATTAGGGACAATTAGCGAATTTTGCGATTAGAAATTTTTGTTTCAAATAATTTTACCAGTAATGGTAATAAATCGCTGATTAAGTTAATCTTGATTTAACCGAGATCACGAGATTTTTTGGGACATGTGAAAGTCGTATTTCCTCGGGAAACGGCGTCCGCGCGAACGTTTTCGAATCCGCGCCTCTCTTATTTCTTATCAAAACTAACTGTAGAATATCATTGTATAATCTTACGTATTATAACAACGAAAGTATATGAGTAATAAAAGAGTTGAAAAAGAGCGTCTTGTATTATTGCATCGATAGCAGACTTACCCTCTCGAAATAATTTTGTCAGATTACAACCGCCATGACGATCGATGTTCGGCGTCTCGAAAGGGAATCGTCAAAACTTCTTCAGGAGAATCAGCTAATTACTTGATTCTGAAAATCAACAAAATATATTAATTGCAGATTACAAGGACTTTATTCGGATCTGTTATTTATTCCTCCACTAGAATTTTTTTTCTCGCTTTAATCGAATATCAAATTAATTATATCTATTTCATTTTAAATTTCAAAAGTGTAGTTCAACTATAATAGAAAGCAGACCTTTCGTCTCCTTTATAACCATTTCTACTAATATAGTTTAATTGTAATCTTGATTCTATTTCCACAAATATAGACTGACTTTAATCTCGGTTTAATTTACTCTTCATTCTTACCAATTCTTAGAACTAGAAAAATAAAAAACAAAAAGTAATCTACGATAGAAACAGGCGTATTTAGAATTACCTTCGTTATTTCTAAGCGGCGTTCAGAAACTTTGACCCGGGTATTATGTTTCCCAAATATTAAACAAGTATAAATTGATATCTGGATGACTTAGATGAAATTTCTGCAATCGTAAGCACATTTACACGCGCGCGAAGCGCTTCCACTCTTCCTCATCGCGCGCAGAGGATAGTCACTGAAGTGTGTTTTGTTTTCACGGTCCGTGCTGTAATCATATATATCATCCTTATTGTCTATCCGGTCTATCGAATATTAAACAAAGATAAATGATGCTTACAAGCGCTGTGAGCGCGAAACGGAATAATTTTGCACTTTTAGAATAATGCAATAGCGCGCTCTCCGTCCTTTTCGACACGATCGCTGAAAGCGTTAGGAGAAAAGAGACAGAAAATTCAAATTACGGCTGGAAGGAAATGGCGGGGGCTCAGACAAAATGGTGGGCGCGTTCTCATGAATCTAGACATATCTAGGGAATTCTCAATTGGACGACCAATGAAAATCATTTGTCCAGACGCGTCTCAAGGTCTCCATCTTATCTCGACTGCAACGGAATTTAGTATCAATTGACAAACGTTATCGAGACATTCCGAGACGTCGCGGACGGTAAATATCGGAAATCAGGCGTCAATAATAAAGAGGAGGGCACTGAATGCTAAAAACAAGTTGAAATTTAAACTCCATCCAAGAATCACGAGGAATAGCCTTCGCTTTGTCAAAAGTATCCGAATGGTGCGTCTCGATACGTTTAGTGAGAGTCTCGGCAAAGTACGGTTCGCGTGCGGTTATGGCGACTTAACGCGCGGTTATCGCGGCCAAGCGTGCGTTTTCCCGGGGGCACGAAATCTTTCTGGAACGACGCACCATTAAAACTTAGAGAACGCCACGATGATGCACAGAAGGGGAGGCAAGCGGATCCGTATGGATGATCCGGTGCCTCCGGAGTATGATACGCCGATGACACCATTGACACCGATGAATGACAATTCCGGCGGGGACGCGAACGACTCTTACAATGCGTATACACCGTACAATCAGACTCCGTCTCAGACTCCGCTGCACAATCCCACGTAAGTATCCAATTAGCGAATTGATGTTATTAAGTCTGTTCCTTGTGGCTGAACTAGTATACATTTGTATTTGAAATAAATGACTTTATCTGCTACATATATAATAATGACATAAGAATTTAAATTAACTTATTATTGTATATTTACAGTCCAGAACATTACTCCTCTGAGAGCTATAGTTCACCAGGTACAACTCAACAGCAATATCAGGAACAATCAGGAAATCTTGATAATCAGACACAATTCGAGGCTCCTGCAACACCAGCGGCTTCTAACATGAGGATTACAAGAAACACGCGTGCCAGGATGCGTGGTATGTATAAATATGTATTTTGTCAATATTTACGGACCTTGTAACACATAAATAATATGAAAAATTGTAATCTTTGACTTTTTAAAGGAGGCGTGGTGCAGCAACCCAAATACAAAGAAATCGATACGGACTATGTTCCACTATCTACCAACAAAAGCAGAGGCGGTGGTGGACGAGGGCGTAACAAAAGAGCGCATCATCCACATAGTTTAGAAGATGAAGCTAGTCTTTATTATGTTATTAGAAATAATCGTTCGTCGCTCACTGTAAGTTGATTTATGTTATTAATAAGTACACGAAGAAGAGCTGTGTATCAAAATCTGTTACAAATATTGTTTGACAGACTATTGTTGACGACTGGATAGAAAAGTACAAAAGTAACAGAGAGAATGCCCTTCTTATGTTGATGCAATTTTTTATTAATGCAAGCGGTTGCAAAGGTCGCATTACTTCCGAGATGCAACTGACCATGGAACATGTAGCAATAATTCGCAAGATGACCGAAGAATTTGATGAAGTATGTTTCTCAGATTATAATGCTTAACAGATCGCTAACTTTATCATTATAAAATTTTATTCTGCAGGAAAGTGGTGAATATCCGTTGATAATGACGGGACAACAGTGGAAAAAGTTCCGTGCAAATTTTTGTGAATTCGTCCAAATTCTCGTCCGACAGTGCCAATATTCGATTATTTATGATCAATTTTTAATGGATAATGTTATTTCTTTACTAACTGGGCTGTCAGATTCACAAGTAAGAGCATTTAGACATACTGCAACGCTTGCAGGTAAAGTTCAACAAACTGAGTAATTGTATTTATAAAATTTTACTGTGAACTCCAAAATGTGTATTAATAAAATAATTTAACTTGTAGCTATGAAATTAATGACAGCTTTGGTAGATGTTGCTTTGACTGTATCTATAAATTTGGACAACACGCAACGACAGTATGAAGCAGAGAGACAAAAGGCTCGGGAGAAAAGAGCAGCAGACAGATTGGAATCATTGATGGCAAAGCGAAAAGAATTGGAAGAGAATATGGACGAAATAAAGAACATGCTTACATACATGTTCAAGTCCGTTTTTGTTCATAGATACAGAGATACCTTGCCGGAAATACGTGCGATTTGCATGGCAGAAATCGGAGTCTGGATGAAGAAGTTCCACCAAAATTTCTTAGATGATTCTTATTTGAAATATATCGGTACATAATATTTTTATCACTTTTATAGAATGAAAATAAAAGTCATATTATAATTTTGTGTTTGAATTTTGTAGGTTGGACTTTACATGATAAAGTTGGAGAAGTTAGACTAAAATGCTTGCAGGCATTACAACCATTGTATGCCTCAGAGGAACTAAAAACAAAGCTCGAGTTATTCACAAGTAAGTTTAAAGATAGAATCGTCGCAATGACGTTAGATAAGGAATATGATGTGGCGGTCCAGGCTGTGAAACTCGTTATCTCAATCTTGAAACATCATAGAGAAATCCTCACTGATAAAGACTGTGAACATGTGTATGAGCTTGTTTATTCCTCGCATCGTGCGGTCGCGCAAGCGGCCGGTGAATTTCTGAACGAACGTTTATTCCGTCTGGACGAAGTAACTATGGCGAGTGTTAAGACCAGACGTGGTAAGAAACGATTACCGAATACGCCACTTATACGTGATCTTGTTCTGTTCTTTATCGAATCCGAGTTACACGAACACGGGGCATATCTAGTTGATTCTCTGATTGAAACTAATCAAATGATGAAAGATTGGGAATGTATGACGGATCTTCTGTTGGAGGAAGCTGGTCCCGATGAGGAAGCGTTGGATAATCAAAAAGAAACATCCCTCATTGAATTGATGGTGTGTTGTATAAAACAAGCTGCTACGGGCGAAGCACCAGTCGGCCGTGGACCTACTCGAAAAATTCTGTCAGTGAAAGAACTTAAACAAGTTTATGATGATAAACAAAAATTGACAGAACATTTTATTCAAACGTTACCACTGTTACTTGATAAGTACAGAGCGGATCCTGAAAAATTGGCAAATTTACTCGCAATCCCGCAATATTTTGATTTAGATATTTATACAAAATCTAGGCAGGAAATGAATTTAGATTCTCTATTAAGTAAAATTCACGGGATTGTAGAAAAAATGCATGATACCGAAGTTTTAGATACAGCGTCTAAAACATTGGAACACATGTGCGTGGAAGGTCATGCTATCTTCACTAGGTATGTATATCGCTTTTCTCAAATTATACATATTGAAGCATTCAGTATTCAAATTATTTTCTTTTAGGTGTGACGTCGCTCGTTCAACTTTAATTGATTCAATCGTAAATAAATATAAAGAGGCGATCGACGAATATAGAAATTTGATTGAGGGAAATGAGGAGCCAGACGAAGATGAAATATTTAATGTTGTCCAATCACTCAAAAAAGTTTCTATATTTTATTCCTGTCACAATATGAATCCTTGGGGTATATGGGATTCATTGTATAAGGATATTGAAGATGCAAAGGATCCTTCAAAGTAATTTTGCTTATATTTATGAAACTTATATTTTACACAAATATGTTTAAATATATTTTAATTTTAATTGTTTATATACAGATGCCTACCACCTAAAGCAGTTAAATACTGCATAAGCGCATGCTTCTTCGCCATTTTGTGGGGCGAACATCATTTGATGGATGCTGTGGACTCGGGCAGTCGTGGCGAGAATGAATGTCGGCAATTGAATGAACGACTGCATTCGTTTATAGGTTTGATGCGCCATTTTGTCAGTGGTGATAGTAACAGCGCGGTAATTATAATTTTTACCCAAATTCGAAAACAGTCACGTTAAATGTTTATAAACGTAAAATGTTTTATAAATAATATTTATAATGTTAAATAGCCATCATCGCCGATCTTAAGGGAAGTTGCGTACAATACCATATGTGACTTATTAGTAGTATTCTGCAATCAACTGACTACGCATACTAATCCCTTGATGCATCAGTTGGTATATGAACCAGACCAAGCGATGCAAAACATGCTCAATAGATTTATACAAGAGTATGTCTTCTCCGAAGAGGAAGATGGTGATTGATTATTTTTATTTTTTATTTTCCGAACATGCATACAGTGATTTATTTATTATGTATCTTAAAATTTATTTTAGTTCTTATTTGTATCATAAAATAATATTTTTTTTATATGCGAGACAATAAAACTGGAAATTAGACCTAAATTTTTTGTTTGATAGGAAAATGTTTTATTATTAGACAATTCAGTGTCTCAACTGAATAACTAATATATTGCTCTCTTCAAAAGATAAACAATTTAAAAAAAAAAACCTTATTTTCGTGTTTATCATGAATGAGTTAAGTAAATATTATCCTATCAATTATTAAAAGTGAAGTAATTTAACTTTATAAAGGAATTGGCGTAGCTCAAAAAAGATGGTCTTTTTTTTCAAAGATTATGAAACAAAAATAACAAAAATGACATTTGATTATATTAAGGATATATTCTTTTTGCCGATATTATTTGATTAATCAATAATTTTTTATCAAATTGAAAAATAATTTGCTCTTTTCTGTGAAATTTAATTTTTTAAGTAATGCACTTTTAAAAATGAAGGAGTGATATATTAAATAAACTTACTAAAAAATATATAATATGAATTTATTTCACAGATGAGCATG
This sequence comes from Trachymyrmex septentrionalis, assembly GCF_001594115.1. NCBI lineage: Eukaryota > Metazoa > Arthropoda > Insecta > Hymenoptera > Formicidae > Trachymyrmex > Trachymyrmex septentrionalis. Next base: position 3,292,453 of record NW_017305800.1, on the reverse strand, counting down.
ATGAACATTCTAAAATCGAAGAACTACATAAACGAAGAAATTTTTTGGCTGGCTATTGCAAGTTAATCGTATATAATATGATTCCCACAAAAGCTGCGGCAGATGTGTTTAAACATTACGTCAAATATTACAATGACTATGGCGATATTATTAAAACCACATTAGGGAAAGCGAGAGACATCAACAAAACGAATTGTGCATTAACGATGCAACAAAGCTTAAATATTTTATACAATGAAATAATGGCTGAAAAGGGCAAGGTGAACAGAAATAGCGAAGAATTTACCGCGATAAAGGTATGTAACTATCGATATGTAATTTGTAATGCAATGAGATAAAATATGCTAAAATCTAATTATGTCTAGGAACTCGCAAAACGATTTGCCTTATCCTTTGGTTTGGACGCTGTGAAAAATCGTGAAGCGATTACGGCCTTGCATCGTGCAGGAGTGTTATTTGTCATTACTCCTCCAGATGGTATCGAACAGGATCCTACAGGTCCACCACCGAATTTACCATTTCTGGAAATACTGTCAGAATTCACGAATAAACTTCTCAAACAAGATAAACGTCTAGTGTAAGTACTATATTTTAAATCTAATTTGTGCCAATATTTTTCTTCAAATTTATGAGTTTTAATATGATGTATCCAATTGTAGACTCAACTTTCTGGATAGACGACTACAAGCTGGAATGCCATCTTCACGAGGAGAGGATTGGCAACCTTTATTATTATACAGAAATAGTTTATTACATGGTGAAACTGATCAAGTACCAGTTACAAGTAAACGAGCTTACACAAGACGCAAGAAAGATTTAGCAGGTAAAAGATTTTATATTACTATGATTATTTTGAAAAGTGCTTCTGATATACATTATTCATCAGACACAACTCCGTTTTTCAAAATTAATTGAATAGGAAATAGTAAATGTATCATAATTTTGAATACTGTAAAGTTCTTATTTTCGTGCCGTTTTCATGCAAGATTAAAATGTAATGCTGTGGAATTGGATTCAGACTTGAACTGAGATAGACAAATATCGTAAATTGCAGAAATAATTGCGTTTATGATTGTAACTATCGAAGCATTAAGAATAAAATATTAATTTTAAGTTATCTTGTCTTCTTTATCGTCTCAACAATAATATTTATTTTTACAGAAGAAGAAGATGCTGATGAACCTGACGAAGGTTCTGATCACGAACTTGCTGGGTGAGTTGGAAGTACCCGAATATAGAGAAAATCTAATATAATATTGTTTTTTGTTATAGGATGATCTTAATTATAATGAAAAATAATTGTAACTGTTCGATAACAAAAAATCGGCAAGCGCTCGAATATAAAAACAATAAAATACTTCAGCTTTTGCAATGCAAACTATATTATCTATCTATATGTGCATATGTAGTTACATATTGTGTATAGCTTGCACTTCAAATCACATGTTATAATTATATATTATAATTTATATATGTATAATATATATAATTTAAATTGCAGCAACTAGTAAAGCATTTAATTTTTATTGTAATATTCAAGTGCTTGACAAATTTTCTTTGTGTTATCGACTAGTTATATATAAGTTACTTGTAATTATAATTAAGATTATACTAATAAGTTTAACAAAAAAATATTATATTAGAATATTATATATAATATATATGTAGACAATATATATTATAAAACTAAAAATGCGCAAATTCTATGCACATACTAATGTGCTTCTTTTATTATTGCTATAAGACAGTAATGTTGCTTGCAAAATGTAGTTCTGTAGAAATAGTGGTAGCAGTCCCATTACTAATAATATTTTTATTTTACTGCCATTTTTTCATTAATGCTTTATTAATTTTATGGTATATTCGTAAAACTTTAGTATGTTACGACTCATTGCTATGATAAATTTATGAAAAAGAATGAATTCTATGTATGATGAATCGATGTATGTTGTTAAAAACTCTATTATTTTGATATGTTAAAATACGAAATTTTATAATTATCATAATTTTACAATTTTGAAATATTAAAAAATTTAAAGCACTATTGAGAAAGTGTGCGTGTGAGAGAAAGAAGAAGAAAGAGAGAATGTGGAATTATAAGTTGTATATTTTTTTATTAAAAACATTGCGATCTGCTTGCAGTATAACTGCATGCTTGTGCTTAATTTGTAAATATCTATTGTTACTTAAAATCATAATATTTTAAACAAAAAAATTATTTTTTGTATACACATATATGTTTGCATGAGTAGTGAGCCTAACCGCTTGTTACAGGCGACCTTAAAAGAATTTAAGAACATATTTTTAGATGAAAATTATATATTAATCGTGTATATTTAAAACTATATGTAAGGGACAAAAATTGTATATTTTCGATGTAATCTATTATATTTCGTGCTTGTTTTAACAACAAAGCATTTCTGCTAGAATAAGATTGTTACAAATATATAATATTATCGTATCATATTTTTGAGGTAATTGAAAAAATAGTGCATAGAGAACGATGTGTGTATTTTATCGAGATTGAAAATCAAGTAAGCTGAAAAAAAACTTTGTATTCTATTTATATATTAATAATACAAATTGGTGTGATAGACATATGAATAAATATTGCTTCAAATAAGACCTTCTATTCCCAGCGCTCCTAGATCCTACTTTATCAAAATTAAAAAGAGTCATTGAAAAGCGCAAAAAAAAGAACATATTTCATTACTCATTAACATGTAGCAAAATAAAAAAATTGATCATTTCTGTATGCTTCATATTTCCTAAAATTAATGGTGCCTATGTTCCTTTTCATGTGACACGCCGTTCTCTATACCCACCACTTCACAAATATGTGTCATTATATTCTATATGTGTCATCTATATCATTTCTTGATATTGTTATTTCGATTTTAATACTTATTAAAAAGTAATATTTAAAAAAAAAATTCTAAATACATATATATTTTAGTATACAAATTGATCATATGTATGCACTTGACAATTTCTCGTAATTTTAATATTTTTGTCCCTTTATCTCGAGTAATCAGAATAATTGCACTTCTACCTGAAAATGGGCGTTTTTATTTCAGTAAACAAAAGAAAAAGCGTGGTCCACGGAAAAATAATTGAGTAATTTATTTTCTCATATTTTTATTGATTTAAATATAAGTAGAAAAAAGTAATGCATCAATTGAAATATAGATTATTTTTAAATTATAAAATACATTTACTTAATAAATGTCGATATGATCATTTTATTTTTAGATTACCAGTTACTAAAGTGGTAATACGCGGAGCCAAAACAAATGCTTTCTATGATAATAATAACACTGCAGAAATGCAAACGTCTCCCACAGCAGCCATAGAAGATACCTCGACGAGTCCTTCACATGATATTGATAACAGACTTAAAACTTTACAAATTCAGTCAAGATCGTAAGTATGCTGTCATGTATCTATTTTGAGATTATAAAATAAACGGAACATAATTTTTCATTAGACGGCGAAATCAGGATCACGTAGAGCACAGGGAATTGCGGAGAACCTCTAGAAACTCGGGAAGATATGTTGAGGGACAATATATGGTAAGTTCGAATAATATTACAGTATGTGAATATAATGCTATAAGTTACATAATATATATTGATTTAAATTAAATTACAGGAATCTGATTCTGAGTAGGAGACATCGTAATTATTAAAAGCTTCGCTCTCTCATATTCTTAAATTTAGACGATTAGATTGTGATATGTATTCAAAGCAGCTACACGATTTGAAAATTACACAAATCTAATCTCAACTTAATTTATATAGATACATAAAGCTTTTATATATGTATAGAACAAGTATTAATTTCGACAGATGAACATTACATTATAACATATACGTTATTACATATAAGAAAAAATTTTAAGTTTTCAGAATTGAGTTTATTTCATTATATATGTATTAATACGTTTCGACAGACGAACATTACGTTATAACATATACGTTATTACATATAAAAAAAATTT
>NW_017305800.1:3279645-3288436 GCF_001594115.1 Trachymyrmex septentrionalis | reverse complement strand
CATTTAATAATTTTTTAAATAAACACAACATAGATAAAATTGTTTAATAGCTTTATTTAATAATTTTATTTGTGAAGGCATTGTAGAGACACATGGTAAACTTGATATACTTTTATAATTATATCTTGCTTTTCCTATACATTTTGTGATAATGCTTTGTACACTTGAATGTTTCATATAAATTTATAAAATATTATTTATGTGCCACAATCTATTTACACATTATTACACGTATCATTGCAAAAGTTACAATAATTCTCAATCTTTTTCCAATATATAATATTTGACATGACAAAAAAGTATAGTCATAGACTAAAATTATTATAACTATTAATTTCATATAATTTATATTACATACATAATATTTAAATAAATAATGCAGATGTCATGTAAATTATATAAAATAAGAGAATATAATTTGTAGTTATAAAACTCTTAGTTGTTATGCTAACACAAATTGTTACTTTTTATACATAATCATATGGCTACAATATTTATTCAGCGATCCGTTTGTGAACGAGATTTGCGAAAAAGATTACTGAGTCTGCGTTTTGGCGTGCTGGTTGCATTCTATTAAAAAAATATGTTTAACATATTAATATCGCTTAATATAAAATTGTTTATATTTATTTTTTTATATTAATTTTTTTATGCTCACTTCATCTTGTCGTTTTAGCGAGAATATTTGCTTCAGCGAATGAGGAGTAGTCACGGTTTTTCTCTCTATATTTCGTTCTCTCAATATACGTGAACTTGGACTTCTTACTTCATTACCCTACACAAATTTTTAGTAATAATTTTCTAATGATACGATTGCATAATACAAGCGTCGTAAAAAGTTTTATTCTTTCAGTTTTAGCGAATTCTTGTAATTTTTTGTAATTATGTGCAAAGAATATGCACAATAATAGCATGCACGAGGATATGCAAATACCTGCAATGATAATTTTCCTCCATTTTTGCTTGGTGTTGGAGGACCAGGTTTTTTATATGATATCTATATATTTTATGTGATATCAATAAATATTGAAAGTATTGCAAATATTTAAAAGATGATTTCATAAAACGCGATGGACACTATTCTTACCTGAGATCTATCTTTTTTCCTGACTTTCTGTTCTGGGAGAAGACTTTGGCTAAGACTATCGTTAAAATTTTCTTCTACTGAAGAACCCGTCTATAAAAAAAAAAGAAAAAAAAAAGCACATAAACAAGACATATATTACTCGAGATTAATAAAATATTTAATAAGAATTCCAAAAATGTAAAAAATATACATTAAGAAGAAACTTACCTTAATCTCTTCTTCAGTCAAAGTTGGAGGAAGAAATTGCATTTCTGCTGGATAAGAAGATTTCAAATGAGGCTTGCAGAGAGAGTTTCTCATTTGTAAAACGGATAAACGGTTGATATCTGTGATAGGCATGAAATTGCCTCTTTTCATATCAGCTGAAATAGAGAGCATCAGTTAACGCATGCCATAGAAAAATTAAATTTTATCTTTTATCAACGTTGGAATATTTATAATGTGCGAAATATACTTAGGTAAACATTATCAAAGACTTCCTCTTCGTCCTCCGTTTTAAATACACTGCCCATCGCTTGCATGCTTCTAATACTGTGCCTCCTTTCGAGTGTTTCTTCAGTTATAAGGGTTGTTACTTTATGTGCTTGTTGTATATTTTCAGGTAACATTTCTTGTTTCTCCATTCTATAATAGATTAATTAATTGTTAAACAATCATTGACAATTTTTTTACAATATGTTTTCTATCTAAGAAATAGTTGTGCGTACTTGCAAGTCTTACGCGAAATTGTAGCTATTGGCTGGTCCGTTTGGAATTCTTTAAGTTTAGTTTCTAATACTTTTACACGCTGTAACGCATTTTTCTTCTCTTGTTGTTCGATTAGGAGTTTTTCTCCCACACTCCAAAGTTGTGAACTTAAATCGCCAACGTGTGCTTTGTATCTGTTAAGTTCATCTCTCTGCTTGTGACACATTATTTCCATTTGGTTTTGTAACTTTTCTTGCATAATCTTCTCTTGATCCTTACTTGACTTCGTTATTTGCTCATCATAGAGTGTTTTCTGTAAATTTAACGTAAAGTAACATTTACGTAAAACATGAGTCCTAAAATTTTTAAATATAGATATTTTTCTACTTACCATTTGTTGTTTGATATCTTCTAATTTTTGTTCATATTTGGCATGTATCTCTTTTAACTGACTGTCAAATTTTTGTTTTGCTAACTTGCTTGACTCATCTTTTTCTTCATGTAGCTGTTGATTCTGTTCTTTCAAACGTTCTAACTCTTCTTTCAGAGATTGCACTTCAGATCCTTCAGAGATTGTCAAGTTAACTTCCGTCGACGCTGTCTCCACCGGCGCTGACTCCGTCGATTTTAACTTCTTTATTTCCGTTCTAAGATCATCGATATTTTTCTCTAATTTTATATTCCTCGAACGCATAGTGTCCATTTTAGTTTTTAGATCTTTTTTTTCTATTGTCAACTGATTAATTTGATTTTGTAATTTCTTTTCTATCTCTACTTGACTCTTGATTTCGCCAGATTTTAAACTGTTATCGTAAAAAGTAACTAAAGCAGTGAAAGATTCTATCTCTTCTTCAGATTTCATTACATCAGTTTGCAGCGTTTTGTATTTTTCCAGCTCCAGATTAATTATTATTTTCTCATTAGAAAATTGATCTTCTTCTACATTAGTTAGTATATCCAAACATTCCTTCTCATGTATTGAACATAAATAGGTATCATGTAATTTTTGTTCTGTCCACAGGAACTTTTCCCATAAAATATCAGATAGAGATTTGATGTTCTCTGAATAATCAATTTGACACTTCAACAATGTATCTTCAAGATTTGTCTTCTTAGTTTGCAGCTGTTTAAACTCGTCGCAAATGGAATACTCAGTATAAAAAATATTTTGAAACTTTGTCAATATTTCATTCCATTTTTGTTTAGTTGATGTTAAAATAGTATCTAAATCGTTACGCGTGGCGAAAACTTTCTGCAAAGATTCCTGCAAAGATTCCTTATTTTTTATGAGGCTTTTGATGTAATTATTTCGTTTCTGTGCTATTATTTCCAATTCTCGTATTTTATTCTTGAGACTGCAAACTTCTTCTTTGTCTTTTACACTGTTCTCTACAAGTATTTTTTGTTTTGCCAAAGCTTCATTCAATTCTATATTTGCATATGATAAATGCGAGATAATTTTCTGAGATTTGTGTAATTCATCAAGAGTCGTCTTAATAATATTTAAGATATTTGCATTATTGTCTATATTAATGCACTTATACTTATTCTCTATATTAATGCAATCATACTGCAATACAACATGTATATCAAAGTCTGAGCACGTTTTCGTAATCGTAGAATTTAAATTTTTGGTTGGATGTTCCAATTCTTGGCATAATTTTATAATTTCCTCTTGACTTACATCTATGTGCTTACAATACTCCTTACTCGTTTCAAGTTCTACATTTATTGTTTTGAGCATGTCTTGCAATTCTGTTATTGTCCTATTTTGATTATTAAGTTGATTTTCTAAGTCAAAGAATTTAATTTGGCACTCACGTAATGATAATTTTGTTTCTTCAAGTTCTTTATTCAAGATATCCTTCGAATTGTCAAATCTTTCTTGAAGTTCTTCTATGTATTGACACTTATCTTTCAGAGCTGTTTCTTGAGTTGCCAAGACAGCATCCTGACTGGATCTTACTTCTTGAAGATTAATAATTATCTCTTTCATCTTCTTTTCCGTCACATTTGCTTCGCTGATCAATTTTTCCATTTTAGTTTGTAACGTCAGTAAGGCCTCTTCTTTCATTTCTAGTTCTTTATCTTTCATTTCAAGTGTTTCTTTATGAGAATACATTAAATCGTTCTTTTCTGATTTTAAAGCTGAAACATCTAAAAGTAACTTGTTAATTTGTGCTTCTTTTAATCCTATTTGCGTCATTGTATCATTCTTTTCTTGATGTAATAAATTTAGCTTATCAGTGGCATCTTTTAATTCGAGTAATAGTTTAGCGTAATCCGACTTGAGATTTTCAAATTTATTATTTGTTTCAGTTTTCATCACTGCATACAGCTCTTCCAACGTTTGATTCATATCTCTTAATTCTTGTACATTGCGTTTGTATTCATTTAATTCAGTGAAGAGACTTCTTTCCTTCTTTTCTAAAGTATCTATCTTTTCTTTATTTTCTAATAAGTTTTGTTGTAATGTAATATTTATTGCTTGAATTTTTGATAATTCTTCCTTATTACAGTTGAAATTATACTCTAACTTTTCCTTTTCTTGATGTACTTTATTATAATCGTGATGCAACGTGTAATATTCATGTTGCAATTTTTCAAATGTTAGTTTAACAAAGTTTTTGTATTCTCCAGAGTATTGCTCAGTTTCTTCTTTTAATAATTTCAGATCTTTATTTATGTTCTGTAGCTCTTCTAACTGTGTCATAGCATGTCTCAGCAGTGACTCTCGATTTGTTAATTCATGTAAATTTTGTTCCAAAACGAGTTTCTCCTCTCTAATTTCTTTTAGAGCTTCAATTTCTTGTGAATACGTAAGAATAATTTGCTTTTGTTCATTTACTAATAAATCTTTTTGCTTCTTCTCTTCCTCGATATTAGCTAGTTCCACAAGATTCTGCTTATTTTGTTCTTCTAAAGTTGTAATGGTTAATTGTTGCTTATATAGATTTGTATTTGTTTCATCTATTATTGTTTTTAATTTTTCGATATCACTTTCATATGAAACGCGCATTAAATTGCAATTATGTAACATTATTCCAATACATTTTGTAAGATCATTAAGCGTCGAATTATTTAAATTATCAGTTTTAACTTCTACAAATTGCTGATTATCACAATGTAAAATATCTCTCAATTTTTTGCTATAATTTTCGATGGAAGATTTGTACGAATCTCTTTCATCGGTAAGCTTATGAATGCATGCAAGATGTTTTGTTATTTGTGATTTTGTTTGTTCTAAAGTAATGCTTAGATGTGAGGAATTTATCTTTTCATTTTCAAATAATTCATTCAAATTCTTCATGTCTAGTTTCAAATTTTCCAATTCTGTACTCAGTGCGACATTCGATTGTTCTGTTTCAGACAATTTTTTCTCTCTAGATGAAAGTAAATTTTTCAAATCTTCAGTTTGAGTAATAAGAGAGACTTTTTCTACTTGTAAATTTGCGACAGCTGTATTTGATACATCCAATTCCTTCTGCACATTATTTAATTCTGCTTGCACTCTATCTAGCGTCTTTATCTTTTCTTGCAAATCTCTATTGGATTCTATTGCAGCTCTATAATCCTTTGTAAGAAGATCATATCTTCCTTTTAAAGAATCAACTTGAGCATGCAATATAGCAGATTCTTCTTTGGCTTCCTGGAGTTGGATATCGATTACAGTACTTAAAACTTCGCTAGTGTTCAATAATCCAGTGGCAGGACATGATAGATCTTCAACTTCAAAACTTTGTTCTGGATTAGTATTTCTATTCAATTCTTTCATATGTGCGCGTAATTCTTCATTGTGCATTCTAAGTTCTATCAATTCTCTGTCCTTTAATTCAATTTTGTTTGCTAAAGATTCCAAAGACCGTTCGCAGTTTGCAAAACTTTCCTTGTAATGTTTAGATGTTCTACGCGTGCAACATAATTCCTTTGACATAGCATCTTTCTCTGTCTCCAGTTTATTAATTTCATCCTGCTGTTTACTTAATTGATTTTCCATATCATTAATATATCTTTTGTAATAATCCTCTTGTGAATTATCTTCTTGTGTACGAGATGGTTGAGGAGTGCTTGGCTTGAACCATCCATCTCGTAATTCCTTTATTTTCGCAGATTTTTCGTCAAGCTTCTTCTGCAACTTTTTTATTTTATTGTGCTGCATTAATATGTCATCCCGTAAATCCGCATTAGTAAATCGTTCTATCGACAAGCTACACTTCAAATCTCTTAACTCTCGAACCCGTTCAATCAAAATTTTTTTGCTACGTCCAGAATATGTTAGAGGCGAATTCAAAAAGTCTTTACCAGGCGATGTTCGCGGTGTTCTGCAATTATCCATAGATGTTGATGTATCCTCTACCTCCATAATAACTTCTTTCATAGTTTCCTTAGTAATATCTTTGCCAATAGGTAGAACACTTTCGAGAAAGGCTTTAACTCTAATTTGTGTTTCGTTTCTCAAGTTGTCACACATGTTGTATTGCAGAGACTGATGTATTGCAAAAAGTACTCGACACAAATGAAACAATAATAAAGACGCGATGTATATATGTTCTTCGTTATCATCTTTGTTAACTTTAAAAGTAGGATATTCTTCTGTAAACAGACAATATAACAAAATTTTATTTTCCTGGTTTTATATATATCACTTAAAATTTAAAAAATAAAATAAAATTTATATTCCACTTAGTATTGTATTTCTACTAACTTCAATTTTTACTTTTCAAATTCAAGAACTTGCAGATGATATAGTTAGGAAACTAAGCAATATGAAAAACAAGAATTTACTTACCTTCTATAAATTTTATAATATCCTCTTGATTAAAATCCTGAAGCTTCTTCCATTTTCTGTAACATAATAAATTGAATAACAATAGGCTTAGATAATAGGTTTTGCATTGCAATATACTCACATTAATTTTAGGAAATTGATATAAAATATTCCATCTTGCAGTTCTGTTATATCTTTCACTGGTTTGTCCTGCACTTCCAAGCAATTGATCTGTAAATTTAAACATTTGTCTATGAAACATATTTCTTCTTGAGCTCTCTATTAAACATAATTAAAAGTTGTAGTGTTCTTAAAACTTTAGGATCATAAAATAATTTAAATACTTTAAATTAAAATTAAAAATTTGTGTAAAAAAATTGCAAAGAACACAAATAAAAAGGTATAAAAAATTCATTTGTGAAACTGAGAGTTCGACGTTTATGTGATTGTGAATACACGAAAGATCAGTGACGCTTTGTATAATTTTGGACGCTTATACGTAAAATTACTACTCACCCATTCTAAGATGACTTTTTTCCATAGCTCCATAACTGTCAAGCATTACCGTGTTTAAAGTTGTCGGAAAATTACGGAGTACACAAACCTCCGTTACTGTACACATACAAATATATACAGAATTCGTTTGATTTTTCGAACAACGGATATGTTGCAGAATGGCCAACAGAATTAGAGCCAATATTCCCAGATTTTCCACGCATGCGCAGCAATCCAACGGCCAGTCTAATTTAAAACCAGCACGTTGGTATAATTGACATCATAAGAACAGTTTGAAATTGATAAAAATCGAATTAATTATTCCGTTAAAAATATCGTACGTATATACATACATTATTATTAAGCCGATTAAATATTGGATTTTCACATACTTTCTGCGAATTCTTGAGTGAATCTTTCATAATAAATGATCGATTTGTTCTTCGAAAATGATTGGAATTCGCAATTTAATGATTGGATTAGTGCTTTTATTATTAGGAATTCTAGATTTGATGAACTTTGTGTAATTTATTCAGTAAAAGTTAATTGGAGTTTGTGTAAATGCGAGGGGCGAGGGACGGGTTCGTCATCCGTGACATCGCAGAAGATTGCAGGAGATTGAGCATTGGTTGCCGTTGGCAATTGGCAACCCTGTGAAGTGTGCATTTCAACAATCGTAAGCGATATCCCGGAAGTTTACGGCAAAAGTGGGCAAAAGTTTAACCGGCGAGTATTCAAGTACGAATACTGACGGGTATTGACAAATATTTGAAGGAGGCACTTATCAAGCACCGTAGTCGCGAATCTCATGTGATCAGCATTCAGCAGCGTTCTCACGCAGAAGCAGCAGCGTCATGAGCCTGATCGCGGATCCGTTTCTGTTTGTAATCGCGCTATTTGTCACGGGCTGTGTGCTATTTCTTCTGGTGTATTATGTATCCTTTTTGTCACCCAGGTTCATTCCATCTCTTTTGACAATTTCAACGCTGGGCTCGCGAAACGATAGCCTTTCTACGCATAAGACTTTCTTCGCAATAAGAGGTTATTTTGAAATTGGCAGCGATGCAATGGCGCCAATTTCAAACCTTCCTCCCGTCTGCACAAGCAAGAAAGAACTTTTGGTGCTTTCTAGCGAAAGACAGCTGACAATGGTTGTGTTCCAAAATTGACTGCCAGTGAATTGACTAAAATTTATTAAAAATCTATAGTGCACGTAACATAAACTGTAGCATTTTAATGCTGGCAGTAAATTGGAACACAGTGTAACACAATGAACCGTTCTATCTTTGTCTAATATTGACAAACAATAAGAATGTAATGATTCACTGTGTTACATTGTATTTTTACTGGGTTACTTATATTACTAGATTAGTGTACGTTAAAAAAAAAGACTGTTTTATATAAATATCTGAATGCAGACAATCAACGATGAAATAATATGTACATATATATTCTGTTAAATAATATGACAATATCATTATTGGATATTTAGTTATTTAAAATATTTATATGTTTTTACACTTAACTTTGCTAATTTCATGTATAACATTTTTGCACTAATCTTGTGTAACACAAATAATGGAATTTGTTATTAGACATTATTAATTAATTGTCACATATCATTACTTTCCTTGACTAAAGTGTAAAGATTATAACGCTGTCTGATCTCGAGTGTGATTATCTGAATGCACAAGAATGTTGTTCCAAATTAAATATGGTATGATATATGTCATATATAGCATATCTGTTATATA
>NW_017305800.1:3268428-3279545 GCF_001594115.1 Trachymyrmex septentrionalis | reverse complement strand
AAAATGTCGAGGCTACAATAATTTTTTGAATTATAAGTTAACTTTAAATGCTTATAAGTAAAAAATTTTACTTTTAGAGCTTCTATTATTATTTCTACATTTTTTGAACACATTCTAAGACGAAATCCTAATATAAAAATATCGAGGCTATAATAGTTTTCGAATTACACACTATCTTTAATTATATTATATAATTCAAAATATATAATTATTTATATAATTAAAAAATTATTGTAATCTTGACGTTTTTGTTTAGAATTTTCGTCTCAAAATTACTTCAAGAATGTGTCCTTAAGAGAAAATTCGGTAGTTGTGAAACGTTCTGTATACACACACACACACACACACACACAAATGTGATGTAAATTATTCATCATTATTTTAATTTGCAGGGAGTTTTGCCAAAGTTGATAGGACATACGTTTGTGGTATTTCTTTTATTGATACACGGACAGTTTATATTAACGCTGATGAACATACCAATGTCAATTTGGTTGTTTTACGAATACTTTAGCATTCCCAGTGGTAATATGGGAGTTTACGATCCCACAGAGATTCACAATCGCAGCAAGCTGAAGAGATACACGCGTGATTGCATGATTCATCTCGGATATTGCATTGTATTCTTTTTCATTTATCTTTATTGGTAAGTATTACATAAATACAATTTATACATAATAAAAGAAATATGGAAGATACATATTTTTACATGTAGTGAGTAAGAAATGGAAAACATTTATTCTTTTTTTACTCTTTAGCATGATTGTGGCGTTGCTCAAAGGAGACCCGATCAATAGAAACGACGACATAATAGATTTGTAAACATAGAAATTAAGGCAAAAAAATCTCTTTTATATATATATTATGTTATCTTATATTCTAATGATATAAGAATTTTTTACTTCCACTATATTTACACGGCACATCACGTTTAAATAATAAGTGTTGTTTATGAAGTGATTTTCCCATTATTTAAGAATCATTTTTATTTAAATATTTAAATGAATACGTATATTGCTCTCAAATAACTGCTATCATTTTGGTTCCAATTTATTTCAAGATAACAGTTTCTGATAAATATTTCTCATTCGTCTACTTGATAATACTTTTGATTTCAAGGCCTGAAACTATTATTCGCGCTAAGGCCTAATAAAATAAATGGGAATTGTATAGATATCAAACGAATACCAAATGTATTATCACGTCCATTTGCGAACGATTTTAAGTTTCTAGTCTTAAACGATGTAAGAGTGAATGTCTGTATCATAATAGGGATTGCGTGTTTAAGAGTAATAATACAATCGTAATATTTTAATATTACACATTTCATTATATCTTAATCCGAATACGGGAATGCAACCTATTGAAGTTTCCCCTTTCTCCTTGTTTCCTTCAAATGCGATAATCTGCAACAAATATTTTTTAGGAGGACCGCGACCTGTGATTTCTCAATCGTTATATTACACGATTTTTCTTGTCAACTATCGTTGAAATGAATCCCAAGTTGGTGATAAGAGACGCTATCGCAGACATAAAGGAGGAGAATACACGGGAACGTGAGACCTCATTGTCGTCACTGTCATTGCCGTTCTATTTCACATGTTTGCCAAGTCAAGTTGACTTAAGTTTAATGGCAATTGGATGAGATTGGATCGATTTAATGGGTGCGGTGTAGGTGATTAGTCCGTCCTCTCTTTATTGTGGAAGGGCACGCTTATTTTTAGATCGAATTCAAAGCGGAATCTACATAGTTGTCGCGTAGGAGTGCGTTCCGTTTCACGCTTGATGTACCATTTTATCCTTTGTTCGCCAAATATTAATGAAGAGTAAAATGATCCATCATGCACATCATGCGTGAAACGGAATGCACCCTAATGCCCGTTTCTATCTATCAATGTAGATTAATTTTAATCTCGGTTTAACTTAATTTTCGTCTTTTCCTAATTCTTAAAATCAGAAGAAGATAAAAAAGTTACAGCAAGTTTTTGTAGTGGATGTAGTTGAATTGACCTAGGAGGTCGATATCACATGCTCTATCATTGATTAATGTTATATTCTCTATTAATAATAGAGCATGCAATCATCATTAAATTCAACCCAGTTCGTTCTAAACGCGCTATGATCGAAAACGCTACTAGTTGAACCGAGCTTAAAATTAAACTACATTGATAGAAACAGACACAAGACATATACATGTGTGTGTCGCGTATAGATCTTTTTTTATCTCGTATTCTCCGAAAAATTTAGAACCCTCGGTCGGACGGAGTCTATCATCCGAGCCGTCGGAAACCCATTTAATTCTCATCGCCACGTCGTTGCGTCGTGCAAATTGCTCGGAACTAATGCAAAATCGATGCGCTACGAGGCCCCGCGCGGCGGGATTCCGGAATTTGTGGAACGGAGAACCGCAAATCGATCCCCGCGCGTATGTATCCGAGGGGATAATAATCGAAGAGGGTCGCGCAACTCCCATCCTCCCCGGTGTCGTTAATTCTCGGCGCTCTTCGCGCCCTCGTTAACGTTCGTTGGTCAATCTCTTTCATCACCTTTCTCGCGTATACAGCCTTTCGTGTCTTTTCGCCGCAATCACTTTGTGCGAGAAGAGTGGAAGAGACACGAGAGAGCCATACTATAATGATAATCACGTCCTTTTACGGTGGAAAGATTGAAAAAATTCCAAAAGATGAAAGTGAAGAAAAAGATTTCTTTTTTAAATATAGAAACACACATTGTAATTTAAAAAGCAGAGAAAAGAATCACAGTCGCTTTTCATACAGTGTATATTATATATATATATAAATATATATGTGTGTGTGTATGTGTGTGTGTATATAGAAGCTTGGAGTACTATTACTGCAATATTATTGCAATCCCAGTAAGCAAGAAACATTTCGGAACATTACAACGTTACAACGTTGTAACAATTGTTGCTGCAATGTTACTAAAATGTTGCAATATTATTGAAGTATTCCAAAATGTTTCTTGCTTAGGATATTGTTAGAATGCAGTGCTGCTGCAATGATTGCTGGAATAATTAATGTTAGATGGGTTTAGTTTTGAAGAATTTTTTTCTCTCGGAAAGAGAAAAAAAACTTTTTAATTTCATAATTAAGACTAAAAAGCACATTTGGCATATTTTAACTAAAATTAAGAAATTAAAAAATAAAAAGCCGATTCGATCAGTTTTCAAGAGAGGCCGAGGGTGACTCCGAGATGAACTCTTGAACTCTGTCAAATAATATCTATAAAGGTCTGTTCTTTTCAGCTGAATTACTCTGCATGATTCATCCTTCCTTTTTTGTTCTCTGCTTTGGAAAACAAAAAAAGATGAATCTTAGCTAAAAAGAAGAGATCTTATACATAATTTTGTTGACATGCATAAAATTAATTTTTTGCTGTTTCAAGGAAATTAGAACGCAGACTAACTATCGACTAGATCAGGGACAATGAATTATACAGCTAAAAATAATCTTTCCAGCAATTCTGTCACTTGAATTAATCAAATAAATTAATGTTAATCGGACGAAATCGCTGTAATTGAAGGATGTTAAGCCGCGAGAAATTAATAATGGATCTCTTTGACGTCGCGATCAACGGGATCGTGGATTATAATCGCGGCATGGAAATGAATTTTGAAGCGTGAACGGTGGTCGCGCGCGGCTATCTTCCCGGTAGAGCGCCTTCTGGTGTTGACGGCGCGCGGACGGCGCGGTGCTGTCGGTGCTTGTCTTTGGTGTGCGGCGCGATACTCGGCGCGGAAGGAGGATGACGATGTTGCTGCTGCTGCCGCCGCTGCAGCTTCGGAGCGAGCGGCCGTGCCGGATCAACGAGTAAGCGGGCGGTTGAACGTGGGAGTAGCGTTGAGACTGTTGAGAGTGCTTGTTACATCCAACCACACGTGCGGAGAGTCGGTGACCAGTCGCGTTTTCAATCGTCGTTGTCCCATCATTTTCTCTCGACGAGTCCTGTCGTGTGTGTGTGTGTGTATGTGTGTGAGGGTGTGCGTGTGTATGTGTGTGTGTGCGCGCGCGCGCGCTTTCGGTTAAGGATACCCGATTCGTGCTCCGGACAATTATCATCACGGTACGCTCCTCTTCGTCGATGAAATGTCTCCGTGGATGACCTTCGCCCAGTCGCGACGACCCGGCTGAACCCGTGACTCGGCTCGCGAGTGATTGGGTTCGACGTTCGAGGTCCTTCGCAGACTCCCCGGGGACGCGTCGAGCGCACGTCCTTAAGATACACCTGTGTATTTATACGCGCGAAGTGTGCTCAACACGACGACGACGACGGCGACAGTCGCCCTCGCCTTGGTACCAGCAGCGGCGATCAAAACACGGTAATCCAGGTGCTCCTAATGCTTGAAATCTCAATGAGGCTTATGTCGTCGACGTCGTCGCCGTCGGAGTCGTCGTCGTCGTCGTCGTCGTCGTCGCCGTCGGAGTCGTCGTCGTCGTCGTCGTCGTCGAAGCCGTCGCCGCCGTCGTCGTCGAAGCCGTCGCCGTCGTCGTCGGAGTCGTCGTCGTGGTTGCTGTTATTGTCGTCGCCACCACCGTTGGAGTTGGAGTTGGAGTTTGAGTCGTCGCCGTCGCCGTCGCCATCGCCGTCGTCGTCGTCGTTACCGTCGCCGTCGCCGTCGTCGCCGTCGCCACCGCTATCATCATCATCATCGTCGTCATCCTCGTGGTCAACGTCCGCGTGTTCGCTACCGCCGTTCTCCACGCCGCTCGTCGCTTTGCCACTACGTTCATAAAGAAGATACGGTGTTGAACAGCGCAAATTTTGTGGTAACAAAGAGTCAGGATGGCAAGCAATAAGGGTACAGGTGTCACCATGCACATAAAGCCGGTGGAAGTTTCCGAGCAGCTGCAAACTGGAGAGAAGTTTATCAAGTGGGACGAGGTTCGTGTGTATTTTTAATGTTACGGCTGGTAGTCGACAGTTTTAATGTCGAGCGCTAGTAAAAGTATAAATGTAAAAGGTCACTTTAGGCATAAAAGAGCGCTTCCTCCTAATTTAGCAACGCCAAAAAAAAAAAAAAAAAAGGAATTAGAATTCTATGATAATAACTCGTGTCACTTTCTTTTCCCGATACAAATCAACTTGGACATGACACTATCGGAAACACATATATTATGCAGCAATTATAGTAAACAGTCACGCGGCAAAAATAAATCTTTCATAATATCAAATGCTATGTAATCGTAGGATTCTGGGGTGGCAACGCCAGTGACTTTGAAAGTGGATAAATATGGTTTTTACTTACACTGGGTGGATCAAAATAATGAGATGGATATGCTGGACATAGCAATTATAAGAGATACTCGCACAGGAAAATATGCAAAAGTACCAAAGGTATTAATTTTACTTGTGTTCCTTTTAACAATAACAAATATTTGCATATGTATCCATTACTGATGTATCCATAAGCTACCACTTTACTAGTAATGTAGTATTGTAAATACTGGTGATATATAAAGTAAATACTGAATTACGAATGCTCAAAAACGAATAATCAAAGAGAATTCTAATTTTTCCATAATTATATCAATGACGCACAGAGCATCATCACATAATAATTATTGACTAATTTATAAATAGACCATTACCTACTTTATGTCCCATACATAGTTTGCTTTTTTTATCACACCTACTACCACTAGCACCAATGGTAGATAAAGGCAGTTCCGTATTCATTGAAATAACACGCCTAGCTGGATCAGTTTTCCTATAAATCAATAAGCAGAACTTTAAATGAAGTGACATACTTCTGCATGCAGCATTGTGTGCATTTAGTTAGTTCATTGTATGAAACTTTTTGTTTGTTCTCGCTGAGGTGTGTTAGTGGCATTATTAGGAACTTCATTTGTTTATATGTCTTAAGCTTAGTGTGTCAGAGAGGAGATAACAGATAAATTTATAATCGAATTAAAAATTCTATTCTGTAGGATCCAAAGCTGAAATCGCTTGTAACAATGGGTTCTCAAGACTCGTTAGAAGATAAAACTGTAACAATCTGTTACGGCTCTGACTTTGTCAATATGAATTTTATTAATTTTTGCACAACGCGTGCAGAAATAGCACAACATTGGTCAGAACAACTTTTTCAAATGGCGTACAATTTGATTCAATTAAACATTAGTACAACCATGTTCTTATTGAAAGCACATACCAAGCTTATACTTACTACTGATAAAAATGAAAAGATACCAGTAAAAAAGTGAGTAATATTGTAATGTGCAATTCTAACGTTGTCTGTAAGATTCTTTTATAGGATAAGATCTATATTTGATTCGTTTTACAGTATAGTAAAAATGTTCGCACAAAACAAAGATGACCGCAAGCGTGTTGAGAAAGCACTCGATATTTCTGGCTTTCCATCCGGCAAAGTGAGTTCTATTTAAGTCGTAAATATTAACCTTGAAAAGTTTTACTGTAAAATATCTTTGTACATACATATATTCACTTATTATGACAATATTGTTTCTTAGAATGACGTCGTGCCGTTGTTAAAATTTCAATTCGAAGATTTCTTCAACTTTTACAAGTCACTGACTCAGAGATCAGACGTGGAAAAAGTGTTTGAAGGAATTATTGGTAGACGTAAAGTGATGTCTGTTTCGCAATTTGTGGACTTTTTGAACAAGTCGCAAAGAGATCCGCGCCTCAACGAAATACTGTATCCCTATGCAAATGAAGCAAGGGCAAAGGATATTATAAATCAGTACGAACCCAATAAATATAATGCAAATAAAGGGCAACTGAGTTTCGACGGATTCTTGAGATATCTTATGAGTGAAGACAATCCGATTGTTGCTGTCTCTAAATTTGAATTGTCTGAGGATATGGATCAACCGCTTCCGCATTATTTTATAAATTCTAGTCACAACACATATTTAACAGGTATACAAATGTTGTTATAATTATTTATAACACTTAGTGCATTACACTTAATATTTGAGTATTTATAAAATGTTTCTTCTATTCAGGACATCAACTTACTGGAAGAAGTTCTGTAGAAATTTATCGTCAATGTCTTCTATCTGGTTGTCGATGCGTTGAATTAGATTTTTGGAATGGAAAATTTGATGAACCTGTTATTGTACACGGGTATAAATATCATCACAATTACTTTTTACATAAAAAAGTATTTAATTGATAATTAAAAATGTAAATTCTTTTTAGATACACATTCGTACCTGAAATATGTGCTCGAGATGTGATAGAGGCAATTGCTGAAACTGCTTTTAAAACATCTGATTACCCAGTTATTCTCAGTTTCGAAAATCACTGCAATCCAAGGCAGCAAGCCAAAATTGCTCAGTACTGCAGAGACTTTTTCGGGGAAATGCTGCTTGATGCGCCACTCGAATCGCACAAGGTATTTTTAAATATTACGCTTAATGGAGAAATTAAATTAATTTTGCGCAAAAATTATGATTGTAATTGAATGATATTTTTTATTTTTAGTTAGAGCCTGGTCAAGAACTTCCACCACCGGGGTTACTAAAGCGCAAAATAATAATAAAAAATAAAAAGAAGCATCACCATCATCATAAAAAGCATCAGAAAAAGCAGCAGCAAGCTTTAGATACTGTTGAAGGTACCACAGAGAATGAAACTAATGGAACGGCGAATCTATCTGCTGCAGGAGAAAACGGTCCTCCGCCGGATATAATACCTCAGAATGAAATGGATGATGTCGCACCTGAAAATGAGCAGCAAATTGGAAATGGTGATATTCCTCATCTGCCGATGTTGCAACAAAGACAGAGTAGTAAAGACAGTGGCCAGGATGATGAAGGTTGGTAATAGAAAATTGAAACTGCAAATATGTTGATGGAAGAGACACGCATATTCGATGAATTGATCTTTTTATTTAGACGAAGAAGATGAATCAAGTACGGAGGACGATGAGTCTAATGTGGAAGATATAAAACTGAAAATAGGTGATAAAGGCGCACCAGATAAATCTGCGGCCAAAGAGACAGAGGCGGGCGCAGAAATTTCAGCTTTAGTTAATTATGTGCAACCCGTACACTTCAATAGTTTCGAATCTGCTGAAAGTGCGTAAAGTGTCTTAATGCAAATATTATATGCATTCTTTTCATATTTTGAGAAAATAGTGAGTTTTTATGTCGACTATATTTGTAGAAAAAAAACGTATGTACGAAATGTCATCTTTTGACGAAAAACAAGCTACGACTCTCTTGAAAGAAAAACCACTAGAGTTTGTGAATTACAACAAGCATCAACTATCTAGGGTTTATCCAGCAGGAACGAGATTTGATTCCAGTAATTTTATGCCACAAGTGTTTTGGAATGCGGGATGTCAATTGGTTGCGTTAAATTATCAAACACTCGGTAAATAAGAGTTTTATTTAGTATATTATCTATTATTTACTGTTAAAGTAAATTTGATTTTATTTATAACAGACCTGGCAATGCAATTAAATCTGGGAATATTTGAGTATAATAAACGTTGCGGTTATCTATTAAAACCGGAATTTATGAGAAGGAAAGATCGGCGGTTAGATCCCTTTGCTGAATCTACTGTTGATGGTATTATAGCAGGCACGGTTCATATCCACGTAATATCCGCACAATTTTTAACCGACAAAAGAGTAGGAACTTACGTGGAAGTCGACATGTATGGTCTACCAGCGGATACCGTAAGAAAGAAATTCCGTACAAAAATTGTACCGAATAATGGTATTAATCCTATATACGACGAAGAGCCGTTCGTATTTAAGAAGGTGAAATAATAATTCGCATAAATTTCTAATTGTAAGTTTTTTTTATAAAATATTGTTTTTGTATGATGTGTTGTTTGCGCATTCTCAGGTAGTTTTGCCGGAACTTGCCTCAATAAGGATAGCAGCGTACGAAGAGTCTGGACGTTTAATCGGTCACAGGGTACTTCCCGTAGTTGGATTATGCCCAGGATATAGACACGTAGCATTAAGAACAGAATGTGGACAACCACTACCATTAGCGAATCTGTTTTTACACGTTATCGTGAAAGATTACGTTCCTGATGGTTTGAGCGAACTTGCTGAAGCTTTGGCGAATCCCATTAAATATCAGAGCGAAGTGGAGAAGAGAGAGAACCAATTATTGGTTCTTACAGATTATTTGGAAGAACCGGAAGAAATCGAAGTATGATTTAAAATATTGCTAAGCGATTTACTAATCTTTTTGCTTCCTAACAATTTGTTTTTTTCCAAATTTACTAACATTACTAACATTACTAACATTTTATAGGATAAGAGTAAAGTTGGCGATACTCCTAGTACTGCTAAACCAGCTGTAAGTT
The DNA here is from genome assembly GCF_001594115.1 of Trachymyrmex septentrionalis. Lineage (NCBI taxonomy): Eukaryota > Metazoa > Arthropoda > Insecta > Hymenoptera > Formicidae > Trachymyrmex > Trachymyrmex septentrionalis. The sequence goes on along the minus strand of NW_017305800.1, from coordinate 3,270,229 downwards.
TTTTTACGCGATTTGGCTCTCTTACAATACGTTAGTAACAATATTATTTTTGCAGGAGGAAGTTGTAAAAGCTAAACGATTACAGTCCATAGGCGAATTGCCAAGTCTTTTACCAACTTCCAGTAGCTTACACAGTAGACCATCTATCGGTGGCTTAGGTAGTTCAGACACAGTGGATGTGGACGATGACACTCCTTGTCCTGCAGTTCAATCAGTCGATACGTCTATAAATAAAAGCCCAGTCAATGTTAGCAATAGTAAGTGTTTTTATTTTTTAGTTATTTTCACTAAAATCAATTTACCTTTCTTTTTTCACTTTATACATTGGCAACTCGTCTCTGTTATAGTAAGTGACGAAATAGTAGCCGAAAGTTTGGAAAAACTCATGGAAAACAAGCTGGTTAGGGAGAAAAAGATGGAACTTGAAAAGAAACTTGAATCTCTGAGAAAAAAGCACGAGAAAGAAAAAATGCGGTTACAGTCGCAGAAAGCCTCGATCGACGGCGAGAAGCATAGATCGAAATTTTATATGAGCAACAGGCTGGTAAAGCGACTGTCGAGTAAAACTATGTAAGTATACGAAATAAGATGGCGGAAATTGCTACAATATTCAGTCGCATTATTTTTTAAGCAGTTTTTCGAGTGAAGTGGGTTTAAGCACCTTGACCATGCCTGAGACTTCCGAATGTCCTGAGGATACGGAAAATCGTGAGGGAATCGAAGGAACTAGAGGTTTACCCAGAAGTCAAAGTGAACGATTTTTAGCCGTATGCAAGGCGCATGTTCAGCAAGAACGTGAACTACAGGAAAAATATTATGAAAATCTTTTTGCAACTGTCGAGAAAGTGATGAGAGCATCGCAATCCAATCAATTAAAAATGCTTCAGGTGCTTCTAGATAGAGAAACTGCAGATGTTAAACGAAAGCTGCAAGCTACGAGACAAGGCGAGGTACTTATTTATTACAATACTTTTCTACAACGAAATATACATATGACGTAACAAAACTGATCGTTGGATATATTTTATCGCTTTAGGTCAAACTATTGGCCAAGGTACACAAAGACAAAGCCGAGTTGGAACGTATAAAACGAGAAGTTGCAAAATCGACCGTGGAAAAAGGTGTAAATGAATGTACGCGCTTAACGAAAATTTATGACAAGAAGAGAACGGAGTTGGAAAGACAGCATGAAGAAGTGCGGCAAAAACTGGAAGAGGAGCGAGCCAAGGTTTGTACCTTAACATAACGAATAATATATATTTTATTCGTGAAATCTTTTTATATATTCCGATGTGAACACACAGGTGAAAGCTAACTTGCTGGCCGAATATAGTAGCCGCTACAGCAAATACGAAAGTGGTGAATTACCCCTGTCACCGTCTGGTGGAGCTAGCTTGCCCGAATCACTTAGCGAGAATACATATTGACTCACGAAACAAGTCATCTAGCTATGTGTTAAATAAGGATACGACATTGATTCACGGATGTCTGTGTCTCGTGCCATTGTACGCATCGTCCAAAGCATCCAATTATGTAATCTGGTGCACCAAACGCGAATCGCAGTCTGAGTTCTGTAACGAGAGGTACGTGAAGAAAAAAAGCAAGATATTACTTGGACGTAATATTTTCCCGACACTTGTACAAGAAAACGAATCAATAACGATTAATAGAACGTTTGCATGTAGCGCTTATCTATAGTTGCTCGGCGACGATAAAACGTTTTTGCCATCCCGCCGGGAATTTGTCACCGTATTGATGGTAACGACAGATCATGTGATTTCAGGCAGCTCGGTGCTACATG
>NW_017305800.1:3267865-3268328 GCF_001594115.1 Trachymyrmex septentrionalis | reverse complement strand
AATTAAATGTCGAATAATGTGGATCGAAGTAATTTCTAATTACTTTAAATAATCTAATTACTTTAATGCTGTATCTTTTACTACGATGATCATTATTCGACTGATGAGCGTTGATCGTACATGCCGATCGATTCCTTAATCGATTGTGCCTCACGTGAAAACGCCTATATCTTGATCTCTTTAATAATAAAATATCTGCTTAGTAAAAGAGAGAAAGAGACAACAGGTGCATTCGGGGAAACGCTATTAGCGCTATTTGCGTCTTTCTATCCTTGTTTTACGTCTAATAAACAACGAAGATAGAATGACAGCGCTAATAGTGTTTCTCCGAACGTACCAAAAGTCAGATTTTAATGAGAAATATGAGTTTTGCATTACTTGCACATAGTATTAAGCAGTCTGAGAGATTCCGGAATCTATAATCGCTGTAACAGTTGCGATTATATATTTGCATGATCTTAAC
>NW_017305800.1:3263639-3267765 GCF_001594115.1 Trachymyrmex septentrionalis | reverse complement strand
ATATAAAATTTTATATATATATATATATATATATAATTATAAATAAGAAAAAAATAATATAACACAAACAACCTTCCTAAGTGCTAATTTAATATTGTTGTTATATATATGCATAAGGCATCGTTATTTAATCAACTACATAAACTGACTCAAATCTCGTTCCAAGATGCTCCATTTAGATTGGTCTTCGACTATTAAAAGATCAGATCTCAGGAGATTCCAGTCAGAATAATGTAAAAAGTATACTGAGAGGGTGAAATCTCTTTGGCCTAGAGGAGAAACATTGGAAAATGCTGAGAGAAGTCTACACGAACGCGCGTGATCTGATATATTTTTGACTGAAAGTACTCCATATAAAATAAATTTTTTTTTCCGGGGATGCCCGTGTCGTGGAAATACTGATACTGTTGTGTTGGAGGCACGAGAGTGTTCCAGTAATCTATTATATAGAGTCTTCGTATTCTGAACGATTATGGTCGGGCAAACCTCTTTGAGGAAGACAATCAAAAATGTTACGATGTAACATTGTCCTTGTTGTTTCTAATTGTACGATATTTTAGGCTACTCACTATGATATGTGTATACAGGTATCTATGAGGGAATTCTTCGTAGTAATCACGAATTTAGAATTAAAATTTATCCTCGTAAGTCTATCGTGTAAATCTGTTATTTATTTAACGTGTTGATTTGGTAAAGGCAGAGGTATACGGGGTAAACCATATTCTACTTGGCGATAATCGTATGAGAAACGATGATCAAATTAAATAGAGAAAGAAGAAACTTTTACGGAGATAATATATTTAATAATGTTACATCTCTATATACTTAAGTAAAACACATACTTTGTCGTTGCAATTTCTATTATTTATATTTTATGTTTCGAAGAATTGCGTTTCTTTATATCAATCTAAAGACTGAATTAGTTTTTTTGAATTTTTGATAAACTTATTTGTTGATAAATATTTGGTAATTAGGCACAAAATTATCGTTAAATTGTGGTTGCGATCTAGTTGCACAAGTGTATTGTATAAGCGATCTCAAGGCATTTAGTATTTTTGAAATTTAAATTCTTTTCTTTACGCTTTATAATTATGAATTTAAGTACATTCCTTCGTTGCATGTACTTACATCGAAAGAGCCATAATTTGGTCTGATCAATTATAAGTATTATAGTTTTCGAATAAGAGTATACGCACAGATATGAAAGTATAACTACTTGAATGAACTTGAACGAATCTCAATACGAATTATATCTTGATACATTTTACATTGAGCTTCTTAAAAGATATGTTTATTTCATCTATATATATTTATGTTTCATTTTTGCTTTTTTTTATGCCTGTATTGTTTTACAATTTTGTCGAGCTTCAATCAATTTTGTTGATTTTTATTTTTGCGTTTTTAATACTTTGAAATTACATAATTTTGGTATAATGCTGGAAAATACGATGTTATTTTTATAAACTTAAACAAAATTTTATAAATATATTATATAATTTATAGATTATATATTTATATAAATATCACTTTTATAATTGTACCATCGCATGCAGTAATAGCATTTTATTATCATTTTATTATGTAATTCTATTCTCTTTTTTGTACATTATTTTTTGCAAGCGTTGTCGAGAGTGAAGGAAAAAATATTGAATAAACTATTCGCGATTATCGAGTTTTAACAAGCAGAAAAAAACTGATAAAGAATTAAGACATACGCATTTATTATTGCAAGCGATAGTGCATTTGTAAATTTAAGAATTTTATAGTTATATCCCGTGCACCTCTCTCAGATTTAATATTTCATTTGCAATAGATGTAAAAAGTACAACATTTAGTTTATCTTTGAACAATCGCTATAGCGTCCTTCACAGGAAGGAAAGAGAGAAAGGCAGGGACGGGGGAGAGAAAAAGAGACAAAGTATGAAAGGGAGGAGGAATAACTGATATTTTATATTTTATTTCTAAAAAGTACGCAGAGTTACCATTTTTTAGTCGACATTAATTATCGCGATAGTATTTTTTTTCATAAACGAAGTTACCAATTGTTCATGAGGTAGCAGACGCGACTGACTTTATCCGAGTACGGTAGATAGGTTTAAGGATAATGCGAACGATATTTAACGCAATGTATGTATAATTCTATCTGGTACGCTCGGAATATGCACGAACAGATCAATATGCGTAGACATAAAAGTTTTTGCGAAATTGGACGAATGCCACGTTGGATGAAATACGTATCCTCTGCGGCATTTTGAGGCGGTGTAACAAAAGAAATCGATTAAGTGCGTAAATTCTATGGTACACTGTATTTCTATCGTCGCATACTAATCTTTTTTATCCAGTGTGCTAATATTTATTTCGAAGTGTTTTTTTTTATCCCGAATTTTGTTAGTTTGTTATACGTTCGTAAGTTTTTCGATGTTTCGCCTCTCTGTAACGAAGCAGATTTTAGCGAGCTTTACTTTGCTGACGTAATTATTATTTTCGAGTTTGCGATATTAATATATATGTATATAGAGATAATTGATTTTTCTCTCATGTCGGTTACGGCATTGAAGTGACCGTTTTGGATATATTTTCGTTAATTAAGCTATACTCAGTCATATGGTTGATGGCGATATTGAGATAATTGAGATATAAGCGATAAGAGTGAGCAGATAGAATGCGTATTTCCAATTATATTAGGTTTCCCTTATGTTCCACTGGTATTTATTCAAGTTTTAACTTTGTTATCTCCGTCAAAGGAGTTGGAAATCATATTGCTATTATTCTTTATACAATTATATATCGCATCTGAATATTATTATACTTATATCAGAATTGTGACTGTAGATTATTTATCGCTTTGTTTTTCCGATCGTATAAGTTTTAAGTACGTTTTTCCAAAGCTATTTACGCTGCATCCAATTCCTCGATTACAGTGACACTTTGCGTGTGATCTACCTGTGCATTTATGTCCTACGACTAGATCAGATCGCTGTATGTAATCTTATCGGAGATCTTTTCCCATGTATTGTATGTGGATGAACGTCATACATACTTGCTTGGGACATGATCCTTGGGACGGTGTCGTTTTTCTTCCTACATTCATGTAACGTACATATGTACACGTGTACGTTACACACAGTTGCGTATGTACATGAGATAAGTTTAGATCTAACGGAATATATAGATATAACATATACGTATATATTCACGTTGATATATTATATGTGTTGTTGTTGTTGATGTTGTTAATCGTAGGATAGCCATAAAGAGAAAAATTGTAGCGCTAGTATATAATCGTTGTTAATATAAGAACTACAGGAAACAAAATAAGAATTCTCTACGCTACGACGAACACGTTCGCGGATTGTTAATTAATCGCAACGTCAATTGATGCGTGCGTCACAATGTTATCAATTTGTACCTTATTGATCTTATATCTGTCTTGAGTCTCGACCGCTTTGACGTTAGTTTTTTTTCCTTGAATCATTACTTTTTTCCGTTTTTAATGAAGGATTGATCCCTGATTCGAGGATCGCTTTCACTCCTTCTTTCTCTCTAGAATCTCTCTAGAATCTCTCTATTGATGCTTAACGCCAAGGTGGTCGACTCTAGTGCCGGTGTCTTCCGGAGGTACCGATTACACTTAAGATTTGCCAAATAGATATTTATAGAATGCGTCGCGGATTCCCGTAACGGACGTGTCTGTCGTTCTAGAGTAACCGCGAAGTTCGCAGGTGTATATTCATAAGGTATGCGTAGTTTGAAACGGCCTACAAACGATCGTAGTGACTTGGCTCAGCTTATTGTACCGTTCCGTTCTGTCAAGAAGATATTGCACTAGCTGCTTTAGTCCCGAGGTTTCGAATTGGAGCATCTAAACGTCAGCTGTTGTCGACAAACTAAGCGTTAGATCGTTACCCGCAGCAAGTTCATCCGTGATCTTTTGCCTACTTTTATCCGTGTTTATCGTGTCCCTCCGTCACGTCAATCCCTTGTGCTCATCACGTGTAATAAGGATCTCCTTAACAACGATTCTTCGTACCTGACCGTACTATTGTCCTCGACATTGCGTCCCTCTTCGATCTATTCGTGTCGAAGACAGCGAAAAAAAAATCTTTTGACGGATATGCTGAAGAAA
>NW_017305800.1:3252404-3263539 GCF_001594115.1 Trachymyrmex septentrionalis | reverse complement strand
TATATATATATATATAAAATTTCTTTATTTCAAACGTTCGCAAGAGACATAATATTCTGGCGGTCAATTAGGCTACACCGATATTACGACGAAGAAATTAGAATTCTATCGGTGCGTAGCCGCCGCCGCGTTTTTGGATCGTCTATCAGTTTTAACAGCGACGCTATCATCAGTTCTCAATCTACAATGAAGTAGAGTAAACTCAATGTATATGTAAATATGGTGCAACGACGATATTCTATAGAAAGCCTGCGTTATTAGTCCGAGTTGACGATGAATTCCGCATCCCGAGGAACCTCGCCTTACAACGCTGCACACTTACCTGTACCTTTAGCGATCGATAGCGTCTTGATTTGTAGGAAGCAAACGTATTGCTTTAAAAATAAAAAAATGCATTGAAGCGCGAATCTTACGTTCAACGATCCCGTATCCGCTTCACGATCGAGAGCTCGATCGTTGAGATTGTAACGTAGGGCATCGTAGGGTGCTCGTTTGATTGTAACGCTTGTTCGTAATAAAAGAAAAAGAGAAGGAAAAAAGGAAAGAAAGCGACGAGGAAAAAAAAAAAGAGGAAAAGCACGAAGAGAGCGGGAGAAGAGCAAACTCGTCGATGATTGTGATGCGGTAGCGATCGATAGCGCGACGCCTGATGGCGTTGCACCTCGTGGCGGAGTACGGCATGTACAGACGTATACGTTATCTACTTTGCACTGAGAATAGTCGCGTCCCGTACAAAATGATTTGTCAAATAATTGTCTTCCCTCCTTAACTTGTAGCGTATCCGATTGAACGCACTCACAGTCCGCACTGATACATATTAAAGTCAATTGTATGCTTATCAATGTGTCGATATAACATAACTTTTTCTCCGGAGTGAAAACGTGGAGAGTTGAAATTTTTTAGGTATGTGTGCATATACATATATAGTCACTTACATGTAAAAAATTTTCACTTCTCGCGTTTCCGTTTCTTAGGGAAAAAAAGTTTCCTAATTTTCACGATTGACCTTCTGAGAATAAAAGCGAAATGGAAATATTTCGAATTATAATATAAAATATAATATATACTTTACTTAACAGCACAATGAAATATATTGAGTATGGAAGCAATAGTACGTAAAGCTCAGTTGAAAAGTTATAAATCAACGAAAATGTATAATGCTTTGTGAGCCAGCCATTGGTTGTGTGGAATGGCTTATTGTATATTTATATTAAATACACAGATATGTTTCGATCCATGCTTCGGATCTTTTTCAACGTCATTATATTTCCTGGTATAATGGTAATCAATGACCTAGTGAACCTAGTCAAAGTGATATTTGGACGGACTTCAGATAGCACTGTATATTGAAAAGGATCCGAAGAGTGGATTAAAAATGTACGAAAATTTAATAATATAATAAATTCATTTCGCACAACCAGTAGCTGGTTCAACAAGGCATTATACATTTTCATTGAAACATATTGAGGAGGATTTTACGTTTTTATATTTATATTAAATAATACTTGCGTTATTAAATAAATATATATGTTAAATTTAATTATATTTATATTAAATTTATATATTAACTCGTTCCAATATTTATATTAAACGCATAAACTTAACATCAATTTGTGTACGCCGTAATACCTTAATATGCACCAGTGCATGCTGAGTGCGTTCAATCGAATTCGCTATTAGTCGCGGCAGCACGAACGACGTGCCGCGCCGAATCTCGTTATACTTACAATTAGCGTTGGCCGTTCGGCGCTGACCACATGCTCGTGTTCGATCGTCTCGTCCAAGTCGATCCATTATCGTTATCGTTTTATTATCGTAATATGTTTCGTGATTTTTATGTATTTTCCGGTTATGTGACCTCTCGTTCTTTAATCGACGATTAATTCGACCCGTCGGTCCGTATTCCTCCGTTTTTGTAAATAGCGACGAGAGATTATAACGATTTGTTGTGTTTACAAATTTGTTTTGATTTCGCATTTTGTCTCCTATATTTTTCCCGCTCCTCTCTTTCTCCATTTATGATTAATTTAACTTGATTAATTTAGGTCGCATAGATATTGATCGGAGTATCGTGCATTTATAATAGTATCGATGCATCGATGTTTTTAAACGTTAATTGCGTATGAGATTATGTAGTGCTTGCGAGAAATAAACCAGAACGAATATGTTGCGATAACATTAGAACCGCGGCCGTATAATTTTTAATCTATTTGATAGTTCTTCTTTTACAGTTTATTTGAATTTGCACGTAGAGCTTTAGATTTTTTTGGTGACCTTTTATAAATAATTATACTTAATTACAAGTAATTAATTTTACTTTTATGGTGACAACCCTTCCTCGTATAGAATGCCAAATTTATCTTGAACCGTGATTGGGTTAATTTAGACGCGGTTTAATGTTTTCGCGATTTTACTGTTAAACATAATTAGGCAGCATGATTTGATATGCATAATGACGATCGATTTCTAGCAACTACTGAATTACTTGTGTTTTTAATTTCTCATGCTTCCTGTCCATTTATTTCGTTTATGATAATTATGTTTAAAATCCTATAATTTTCATCGCGCGTGTCGCATTTCGATTACGTGCATTTCATCCATGCTAAATCCAACGACGAACATTCCACTATGAAAGTACCTAAGCAGCAACGGTCTTAAATGCGTAATTAATGTATTCTATTCGTGTTCTCTCTGCCGCTATCATGCGGTAAATGAGAATTTCTAGTAAGCGTGGTTCTCGAGCGACATGGCGCATATTTCGGCATGTATCGGATCTGCACGACGAAAGAATCGAAAGGAAACACTACCGCGAATTAAAGCTATACGTAATTTCGGCTATGCTTTCTTGCCACGTAGCGATTTTTTACGCGGTGATTAATGAAGCATCGATGTGATGAAGCTCCGTGAAGGAATCAGATCTTGAACGGAGATCTTATTTCTATAGGTACTTGCAGATTTTGTTCGCAGATCGTTAAGGAATTGTAGATGTCATCGTTCTACAGATTTTATAAATTCTTTGGAAAAAAGATTTTTATAGATATAGCTTTTTTCCCTGCTGGATCTTTCTGTGATTTCTCTTTCTGTAGATCTACACGACTTTATAAGTTATTAATCCTAATTTATGTACGAATTGTTCTTCGCAATTCTTGATTTTAACGAAATATTTTGCTTTATAAAAAGAGCTGATATTTTTCAAGATCATGAATCTTTTTCTTCAACGTTCATGAATTCGTGACTTTTCTCATTCATAGAGTTTGAAATACAATTCAATTCTCATTCAATGTCTCTATTTTCGCAAAATACGTAGATCTTGCGATATTTTTTACAATGTACTTTTACGTCACGCGTTTTTCAAATTATTCTTCTCAACGGGCATCTCTGTTGCTTCAATCCGATGTTTTCGGGTTGAATGAATGGTCTAAGAAAAAAAAATGAATTATTAATCGCTTCACGCTGAGGGGTAAACATGCGTAAGAAAGTGTGGAAGTATCGATAGAAATAAGATATTTGTCCCGCTATTAGCAATAGTTGTCGATTACTTACATCGGTGTCTGATTATATAATATAATATACATCATACATATGTGTGCGTGTGTGTATGTGTATATCTCGCGGCTGTATCGATTTTAATCGATAAACCTCGCGATGCTAGAATGCGTAAAGGGTCATACAAAATAATTTCTCCTCTCTCTGACTCACTTGTGCCTTGCCCTCGATCATCCTTCGCTGTTCTCATCCATGTATAATCTCTCTTTTCTATAAATAAACGTATTTGATGTTCGATGTTCTTTCTACGAGATAAGAAACTACCAATTAAGCGATTGATACATTAAGAAAGCGTTACTTATTCATTCCGTTTTACCATTTAGCTCATAATCGATAAAAGTATGTTTCAGTATCAATATCGTCCCAAACGATTTAGACGTTCTAAGACATCTTAAGACAGCTAATAACTAATAATTAAACTAATTGCAAGGCATTCGGATTACAGACGCTCGAAAATCTTGCCCTCGAAACGCACGTTTCAGGCATTTTAGACGATCTAATATATATATAAAATATTTGGAATTTATAATTTTCCAGTTACAGCTTTTGCTTCCGTAAACCGAAATAAAATACGTATTTAACGCGTATTTCGTAAAATCTGCTTTTTGAAGTTATGATATTATCTTCCGTAAAGTTAAATATGGAAATTTAAATGCCATGGAAGGCTAAAGGCGGTGAGATTTGAGAGCAGATTGATACTCATAAGAGAGATCCGATGCTTTACGACTCTCGCAATTATTATATGTATGTATAAAGTATACTGCTCGTACTCGAGAGCACGTTTGTTACGTATTATATGCTAATCAGGAATCACAGCGGATCGTGGAGGGTTACTGCTGTGACAGGTGATGTCCTCGTTCGTAATGTAGGAAATAGGCGGGTATTTGCGGAAGGTCTCGATAACTAGAATATACTGAGAGATAAAAAAAAAAAGTCTTCGCGCGTTAATCGATTACGTTCACAGGAGCATAAGACGGAATATACGTTACACGCGGCGGGTGTTTAAAATACATCTTCTGTTGCGATTAACTACGGCGTTGTTAGTACTCGATTTGAATATCGACGTGCAACAAAATTCATGCTTTCAGCCTAGAGGAATCCTCCATCCGCGCCGTGTTGATTTCGAGATTATTGACAGCGAGATTATGTCTCTGAACTTGCTTTACACGGCGATTTATGAATTATGCGAGAGTCAAGGGGAGGTCAGGTTTGCAATGCAGATAACTGAAAAATAGCTTGCGAAAGAATGCGGAGAAATTTCGAACAGAGGATATTTCGTGGCACACACAATGGTTTGGACCGTTTTCCATCTTGAAATGCGCTGCCGCTCGAAATACGACTATTTGCATTCTTTAGAACAACTGTTGAAGAGAACCTCTGTAATTATTACGGAAATAATGCGATTAATTATCGCTATATGTTACAAGGAATTAATATGAGCTTGCTCGTATGACCTTTCGGGTTTGCTAGTCGTATTTTCTAAAAGGCGCGCACTGGATGTCAACAAACACGATCGATGTCAGCGGTTTTAAGACTATTTGTAAGCCTGGATGTGTATTTTTTAGAGAACAAAGTTAGAAATATTATTACCCGCTATGCGAATATCGATACCGAAACGCCCATTCTTGTATCCGTACGATATTATCCATAAGTTATAATAACGATATTCTATAAATGGCTGTATTATTGTAAAATCAAAGATATAGCGTACAATATATACATAAAATTTAGTGTGTAGGAGGCATAAGCTGTTGAAAGTGATATGTACTTATTCTTTCCTCCTTTCGTCACTTTTACTTGTTTTGTAAAAACGTAAATTTTTGTTTAAGGTGATATCGATGGAATATAAGTATATCGAGTAACAGGTTTTACTAAATTAATTAGAATTCTTTATTTGATTTATAAAATGTGATTGCATCATTATTTTGTCAACGTCAGATAATAAAGACAATTAAATTAAAGGACTCTTAAAGACTAACAAAAATATCAGGAAAATAGAAGGGCAAATTAGAGTCAATTTTAAAACCTCAGTATATGTGTAATAATCGTTTAAAAATATTACATTCTTAGAAACTATAAAATATAAATCTAATTATAGTAATAATACATTATTACCTAATGATTGAATTTTATTTGAATAATTGAAATTTTCTTTTTTAATCTTGCGTCACTTATTATTTAAAAATAATCTAAAATCTTAAAAATAATAAAAAATATACACATTTTGTAAATAATTAAAAAATGTTCAAATAGCTGATGGCGGTTTTTGTACGTATGCTATTAGGAGGTAATATCGCAATACTAAGTATTCTTGGCTGCTTTTGTTTTTGCTTTTAAGTGGAATCAGAGCATTTTGGTTCACGATTTCGTTTAGTAAGTTGTCTATAAATTCGCTTTTCATATCATCGGGGAGCCGCTTGATGAAAGGATTCACAGCGCACACGTGGTCTGCAAAAATACAAATATAATTTTACTTTATATAAACAAAGAGATTTTACTTTATATAAACAAAAATTCTTATTTAGTTGCGACGATTAATTTTTGTTACAATGCTTTAATTTATTCTTATACGTGTAGACAGATAATAATTTATCTTGTTATTCAATATCTTACTTTTGAGACTCTGTTTGCTGTAGTGGTAACTTTTTTCCCTCTTACTGCAGTGCAGAATTTCAAAGCCGACGTCCTCGAGCATTTTTCGCAGACTCGCTCTGACATCTTTACACATTCTTCGTTGGAAGTACGGTACGTAACGGCACGCATCCTTAAAGAAGAGAATACAGGGATTTAAATTTAATATTAACATTATCGTTAAATGTGTTTATTTTAATTATTAATACATGGAGATAAGATTTGTATCGTGGATACTGTTTGAGTTGTAGGTATGCCTCGAATCCAGAATGATATCCAAGAAACATCACAAGCGCTTTTCCATTCGGTCGCAGTAACTTGTAAATATTCTGTAAAGCGCGCCTGAAAATTTAGCAACTTAATTTTAAAAAATCCAGATATTTTCTTAACGTTGATTAGCACTCATTAATATAACATATATAAATACTCTCGCATAATTTTCTTCTGATAATTAATTATAGAAATTGTTTTATTTACAAAAGCTTTTTTTCTTTAAATGTTACCCAAGAAACTAAATACCATATATCGTTACACCAATGCAGACAATAGAAAGACACGGCATTATCATATTGCTCGACTTGATCACTTGGCAATTCCGATGTTTCGATGTCCAGAATAACGAAGGACAATCGTTTTTCATCACTATATTTCTGACTGGCGTAATTCACCATCGCTTCGGATATATCTACGCCTACGAGATGATTCTTTGTTAAGAGAAACCGCAAAATCGCCAAATTTTCATTTGCTTACCTACTATCTCCGCGTCGTGTGGCAAGATCGGAAGTAACAGCTCCTTGGTAATGTTCCCTGGGCCTGAACCGATATCCAAACATTTTCCTCGCATGTTTGATAGTTCACAATTAAATTCATCTATGACGTCCTGAGCGTCACGACGTTGCATGTTACTTCCGTTGCTAACATAGTTCTCGACCGTTTCCATAATTTGCGAATCTTCCGTTCGTACACCCTCTGTTAAACGTTACAACGTTCCAATGTTAAAACGTATTGAGTACTTTTGTATTTGTACGATTCTTATATAAACGATCTGGCATCACACTGTTTAACTATATTTAGGACCGCGACCATCAGTTATGAGGAATCGACATGAGAGAAAGAAAGAGAGAGAGAGAGAGAGAGAGAGAGAGAGAGAGAGAGACACTGTTTACAAAGTGTTGTCAAAAACATTTGTCTCTTTCAATTCGAAACACACAAAGAAACAGAATATGTGATTGTTATGTATAACGCATTAAAGTCTTAGATTTTATTATAAATTTTCATCAAAAATTATAGAATGAGAAATCTTTGAAATCTTAAAATACTTTAAATTTTATACACATAAAGAATTCTAAAAAAAAGATACATAAACTTTTTTTGACACTTTCAAAAAGTGTCCTAATTATATAAAACATATAAAAATTTTCTAGAAGTTACAAAGTTATTCGGAGATTTAGAAAAATGTTTAAAAATTCTCAGAAAAATTTTCACCAAGTTCAACATATTATTTACAAATCGATGCTAGACATCTTTGCTTATATCGATTCGTAAGCATATAAAAAAAAAAAAAGAAAATGTAATTATTATGTACGCATAAGCACATGCAACTACACTAATGCTAATATTTGATCTTACGACCGAGTCCTCTTGCCCCGTGTTAGAAGTAATTCAAGGCTGATATATGCGATAGCTCACAATACTGGGTCCGCTCCTCTACTGGTGACTTTTTAACTTCGTCTTTGGTATTTATATTCGGCGACTCGTACAAATGACTTGCTCTTCCACCGTTCTCCCATTTTCTCCCATTCTCGTCTCCCTACCAACCTATCCTATTCTTTGTCGTCTACTGTACCTACCCCAACATCCAAATTCTTTTTGGGGCCACGCTACTATTATTATTTCACTTAAAGGAAATTGAATTATCTAAATGGCCGGATACACACAGATTGTATACACAGACTGTGTGTATCCGGTCATTTAGTCGTGGTCTACTGCGTTGCATAGGTCACACTTGATATTAGGTAATATTAATAAATGGATATTAAAAAGGGAATGATGCACTGAAAAAAATCACTTATTAAAAATAGAAGAAGAAAATTTTATTAAATAATATATAAGAAAAAAACGACTTAAATAATTTATAAAATTAAAAGTAAATATAGGGTTACGAGCTAAGCTAGATCTTAATGCTGTGATAATTAAAAAAAAAACAAAAGTTTATTACAACAAACGTTTCGAGATATGTAAAACGTGTAAAAATAAATGCTCCATTATTCGGAAAAGAACTTGACATTGTAAAAACATTATGCCACTTGGTTAATGGCCACCGTTTAATGGTGATGACCACCAAGCGGCACAATGTTTTTACAATGTCAAGTTCTTTTCCAAATAATGGAGCATTTATTTTTACACGTTTTACATACTTAAAAAGACTCACAATCATACATAACTTTTGTAGGACATACAACGAGGATTATACAATATTACAATTGCTGTCCTAATCATATTATACGTTTCGTTATGTTATTGCCGTTTAAATGAGTAATTAATTTCAAATTGTATCTAGTATAACATTGAGAATGATCCAATTGGGGTCGAAACATTTGTTGTAATAAACTTTTGTTTTTTTAATTAACATAGCATTAAGACCTAGCTTGGCTCTCGTAGCCCTATATTTATTTTTAAAGTTTTATTACTTCAACTTGTATGCCAAGAAGAAACTTTACAATTTACTTCTTAAACAAACTTTACAATTTACTCTTAAACAAACATATCTATCCGGCCTTTAATTTATTAAAACTATAATTCATATATAACAGCTAGATTTAGAAATAAATATTTATTAAAATTTGTAAAGTACAATAGAAAGCTAAAGAAAGCATCTATACAATCATCTACTAATCAATGTGGAGTATAGAACAAGAAACATATGGCATGAATTTAAGCAGAACTTAGGACCATGTTATATTTTAGGGTATAAGACTTTTTAGAACAGAAGATATCTATTAGTTATTTTTAGACTCGCAGCTGCTGAGCTCTCTATGTCCGATTCTTTAGAAGAATCTTCCAACATCTTACGAACCATTTTCGTGTATCATTTTCATTAAATTTCCGCTATTACCGAAGTTATTATACATTCTAGTGCGAAGAACATGCTTAAAATCTTCTCTTCTGTGTGCGCAAATGATTCTTTCTTGTTTCTGCTTCCGCTTATAATTTGTACTTTTTGTTACGCCGTTTACTCTTAATTAATCGACCTTTAACGAAATCAGAAATGCGGTGTAAGTTTAAATCTAATATAAAGTACATGCGGAAAAGAGGGAAGAGTGTGAAAGGACGAATTTTACCCTGCTCGGCGAAAGAGTTTATCGCTAATAATCCGTGGTTCGATCGGGACCGCGAGAGTCCTTCCTGATATCCCCAACAATCCTGGAGCCCTCGAACCAGTCTTATCTTACGGTAACATGTATTTGCCTTTTGGACAACGCCGTGTATTTGCATATGCGCGAGCACACTCCATACACGCTCATGAATAATGTGCACGGTGTGTGTGTTCCTGATCAAACACTCGTACTTCACTGCGAAGGATTCTTCTCCTTTTTTCTTATCCGAATGGTCCTTAAATTGTACTTTAAATACGCTCGACTATCAAAAGAGCTTTATTTGGCCGCATATTAGATTACCTGTTCTATCTCACTTACAGAATCGACGATGTAATTTCGATTAAGACTTCTGATACACGTTCTGTCAATTATTTTTCTGTCAATCGATCATTTCTGTCAATGTACAGATTAGCTTTAATCTTGGCATGTATAATCCGACGAACACAAGTTGACAGAAAGTCAAAATGATTTTTCCTTTTACGTTATACAACAAAAGTCAAAATAATGATTTTTTTTTGTTACAAAATTGAACTGTCTATTAACTTTAAGAATCAAAATAAAGTCATTTCGATTTTTTGTGTGCCCTCTGAGAGCTTTATCCTTTTTTTTTCTAATTGCCGATTCAGAATTTGAAAAAGATAAATAATAAGATAAAAGAAATTAAATTTAATCATCGATAGAAATTATTGGTAGAAATGAGCATCGATTTCTGTATACATTATACCGACTATCTTGCATGCTTCACAAAATTTCCCTAACAATTGAGACAATAAGACGTAACGCATTTCAAGTTACATGTCTCGTTACATTGCGTAACGTTACGTCCCGTATACTTCAGCTACCATAAATTAGTTTGGCGACGCCTGTACAGAAAATATTTATGAAACCCGGCGGGTTGACCCGCTCTTCTCTGACGCCATGGTTCTCCCTCTCCCTCTCCTTCCCTCTCGTTTCTCTTCGTTGTCTATCTCCATTTTCCTTGCGCTCTGCGCTAGGTAATGCAATATTCACTCGCGTCTCTTTCAAAGGAGATAACAAAAGGTCGCGTAGCGTTCACTCTCGCGTTCACGCATCACCATCCGGAGTTTATAGAAGCTCGGAAGCAGAAGACCTGCAAGAAAACGGAGTGGGAGATAGAAAGATACGTTTCTGGATCCAACCGGAACCAGCAGTCCGCTGTCGCCGTCACGTGTCATTTTTCATCGCGCTCTCGATCAGATTAGCTGCCACCTACGCACTATACCTCCTTGCTGTAAATTTTTTAACGACGACCAAGTTGATGGCGCTTGCCTTTTTACAATAGAGTGAAATTACGTCGTCGCTTTCTTTTACTACTTGCTGTCTTCAGCTCGTCCTCGAGTTGCTCGATCGCTACGTAATAACATAATGAAAGAGAACCTCTAGAAAAATAGCAGAATAACATGATAAAATGCACGAGGGATCGAATCAACTCGCTTATTGTTGCAACTTAATGATTCGTGTATATCTCCGTGAGTATGAATTCGATTCGAACGCATTAGTGTGCGCACTGATATATATTAATGCCATTATACACTGATTTAATCCAAGGGTAAAAGTGAA
>NW_017305800.1:3243871-3252304 GCF_001594115.1 Trachymyrmex septentrionalis | reverse complement strand
TTAGTGTGCGCACTGATATATATTAATGCCATTATACACTGATTTAATAAAAGTGAAATGTAATATTTCGAATTACAAAATACATATTTTACTTAACAGCACAATAAAATGTATTGGATTTCATGGCTCAATCCTTTTCCATTGTATTTATATTAAACACGCGTCTTTTACAGCAATTTGTGTACGACGACTTTAATATGCACCAATGCATTGAGTAAACCCAATCGAATTTGATATTAGCTCGCAAGATTTCACGACGGCGAGTGTATTCACCGGAAATGGAAGAGCGAATCTGGCAGGTGTAATCGCGCGCGCGTTGTAGGTCATCGAGTTGGCAGAGGATTTACCGTAGCGTCGTTGGTCTCCTCCGCTCGTGCTAGCGCTAAAACCACAAGCATCCGATACTCGATCGAGCT
The DNA here is from genome assembly GCF_001594115.1 of Trachymyrmex septentrionalis. Taxonomy (NCBI): domain Eukaryota; kingdom Metazoa; phylum Arthropoda; class Insecta; order Hymenoptera; family Formicidae; genus Trachymyrmex; species Trachymyrmex septentrionalis. The sequence continues at coordinate 3,251,888 of NW_017305800.1, read as the reverse complement.
CTTGCGAAAGGTAACGGGGGGAGGCGGAGGACAGGGAGCAAGTGAAGCCTCTCCTCGGGGAAAGGTTGCGTGCGAGGACGTGGCCGGGCAAAAATTGGCCCGAGCCAACGTTGGGAATTGCAGCGCACGGCCGTCGAATTTTTTCAGGATTAATGCTTTGGTTCTTAATTACCATGTTCGCAGCTACGTCGTACCTTCCAATACGTCCGTCTGTATTTTTGCCATTATTCGTCATAGCCGAAAGATCTGGCACGCCACGGACGTGAGCGCTAGAAAAAGAATGGGTAAAAAGCGCGATTGTGTCGATGGACGCAGGTCGCTTCTATTTCGCGGTTATTCTTTCTTGTTGAACTGTATTGCTAACGACGCAATACAGCATATTTCTTAACAGTTCGGGTAAGTCTCAATGTAGAGACTCGATACTGTTCGTATACGATTGAACAGTCAAATGTGTTTCACATCTCTTGGAAAAAATACAAAAATCATATAAATTATGTGTAAATTATTCAAACAAGTATGTCCGTATAAGTATGAATACCAATTGAAATGTACAAGGTTTAATGGAACGCAGATGTGTAAGACGGACATTGTATGTCGACTAAAATGTACGCTCGCTGATATGGATCAACACGGACTGTTAAGGATATGCGGGCATTCTCGATAATTAATTTTGTACAGTAATTTTTGTTAAGTTAACGTCTGAAGAGGGCTCAATCCGGTAGCCGAAACTTGTAACGTTTTATATTTGAATTTAAACTGAGTTTTTTAATTATTTTTTTCACTTTTACTTTTCTTTATTTGTAATTTGTTCTTTTTAATTGTGCGACAATTAAAAAAAAATGTGTTTGACCCTTACTTTGCCCTTTATTTATTGTTATTTATAAGTGAAAATATTTTTCTTTTTCTTGTATTTTAGAGGAAGCGTCATGCTAGATTCGTGAAGTTGGCTCGCTATATTTTCTGTTTCGATTTGTTAATATAAAAAGTGCTACTGGAACTTCATCATTATTTCTTTCATATTAATAGAATGTCTAATTTCACGGATATCCAAAAATGGAATCTATGTAGGTAGCACAACATTCTATTAAAATAAAAAAAAAATAATAACTGTTCCGGTAGCACTATTCATAGTTCTACATTTTCTTATAAAAGTAAAAAAGAGTTCCGCATTTTTACACTAAAAAACCAAAATTGAAAAAATTGAAAAACATGTAAACTCGGTTTAAAAATAACTATAGAGTACAGAATTCTACTAAAATTAACAAGAAATCGCTGAAATTGCGACAAATATTTTCAAGTACCGTGATGTCTTATGCATTTAAAGTTTCTTAAATTTGGTAATTGTTGAAATTTTCTATTTAAATTACATATATTGGTACAACTCGAGCAGTACTAATTGGATATTTAAAGCCCATTCTATTCTAACCGCGTAGTATAGTTCTAAGTGATTGTATTAATAAAAATTGACCAATCACAACCGAATATTCTCTTCATAGCCGGCTGTAAGTGGTCAATTCTTACAACTATTTACAACTCACTTATGCTATTGTAGAATGGCTTTTATGTCTCGATCCGGTACTACCGGATGTAATCCGAGAAAGGGTACGTCTCTCCCTTCCGCCCACCGCCACCTTTTCCTTTTCCATCTCCGTCTAGTCTCTTTGCCTAAATCCTTCGGCCAGATCCGCGTGTATCAGGTAGGTCGGGGGGGGGGGGTAGGGCCGAGAACGAAGGGCTTTGATAAATGACTGACGCGGAAAAAAAATCCGCGTCGATACGTCTTGCTCAAGGAGATGCGCGCGTGAGTGAAAGAGAGAGGGACTGAGGGAGAGAGAGAGAGAGAGAGAGGGACGACGACGAGGGAAGAGAAAAGGGAAAGAAAAAGGGACGAGGGCGAGAAAAAGCCGTCGATTCGTTCCCGCGGTCCACCGAGATGTAGCTATCCCATATATATCTCGTGCGCGATCTGCATTCCCTTCGCGCGCTCGTTTATTAAAACCAGTCGAACAGCGCGCCGCGAAATTTGCAGATCGATCCGCGTAGAGTAGGAACATTGCCGTGTAGAGTATCGAGAGATTTTACGCTTCCGAAAATTCATTAATCTCCCAGACGCGCGCGCGCGGTGTCGAGTTTAATCGCGGCAATTTAAGTTTCTCCGCGCGTACCGTGAATACAAACGACGCGCATATTTTCGCGACGGGGAGGGGGAGAGGTGCGAGAAAGAGAGAGAGAGAGAGAGAGAGAGTCGCGGTTTTCAGTAAATTATGAATCACTACTGGCTAGATTTTTTTTGACCGCAGGGCTCTCTTTTTATCGCTTTTAAAGATTTCAACACCCTCCCCTTTCCCGCCTCCTCCCTCGAGGGGGCTAAATACTGAATACGTTTGTTTCATCTTTTGTATTTTGTACATGGTATGTGTGACCCCTTTAGACAGGTCGGAAATTCATCCAGAGGATCAAGAAGACTGGCTAGATTTTCTTCCGATAACGGTACGTCGAGATGTACGAACCCGTGAACGCTTCTTCCCGAACCGAAGATTCCGTTTCTATTTGCAGATAGCATTTCGATACGCTGCACGGACTACAACGTCTAGGACGGTCTTTTCGCGGATGCGTGCTTTATCGGAAAACACTGAGTGAGATATATGGAGAGATTATGCGAGATGGCGTTTCGGAGTCGAACAGGCCGCTATTCTCCGCTCCGACAATTATGCTAATTTCGATTGCGGCGAGATTAATGGAAGAAGGCGGCGTCTCCGAACGCTTCGCGTTCCCTTTCTCTCTCTCTCTCTCTCTCTCTCTCTCTCTCTCTTTCTCCTTCTTTCTCACAAGCGGTCGGTCTGTGGGAGCATGACGTTCTTTCCGCACTCGGCCGACCGTGCATAATGCACTCGACTTGCAATTATTGCAGATCCATCCTCGGTCGGTTTCAATCCCGCAGCAGCGTTCTCTTGCCCTCGGGAGAACGAGCGTTCGAACGATCGAGCACGCTTCACTCGGGGCTCGACCGCTGTTCTAACACAACCCATTTTTATAAAAAAAAAAAAAGAAAGAAAAAAGAAAAGAAACAATAAAGATCTCTCTTCTTGTCAACTAATACGCTTCATATTTCTAACTAGAAAAAAAGATGAGATGCAAGAAAAAAAACGCGATCGATTGATGAGCACTTTCTTCGTACGGATAAAACGCAGAGAGACTTAATTGCGCGATGAGACTATGAGATTGAGTTCCCATCCTCCGCGCGGAAAGTGGGAAGGATTTTGTTGAGAGCATGCACGCGTGTGCGTGCTCGCGAGAGATATCGAGTGACGGAGACGACGGCTGGGATTCCTGGCGGAATGTATCGGAAACTGGAAGACTCGCACGGGTGTTTTCAAGGGTGGAAAGAGGGACGGAGGGGAGGACGGGAGAGAGGGGGGGGGAGAGGGTTTGGGGAGGAGAGCGAGACGGGAGGTGCAGATACTCGGAAGAGCAGAGTGGCAGAGATGGGTAAGAGAGAGGAGAAGAGAAGAGAAGAACGGAGAAGAGAAGAGAAGAGAAGAGGCAGAGGCTTGCCGGCGACACAGGCACATCAATAATACATGTCGTCTGCTTGCTCCACCTCTTGCCCCCTTTCGTTGTCTTCCATGATCTCCGAAGCTTATAACTGGCTCTGACGCAAGTAACCTCTCTTACCCTCTCACTCTCTCCCTCTCTCCCAACTTGCCTCTCTTCCTTTTACGATGACCGATTTTTTTTCACTGCGCTTTTAAGCTCCAGGAATACGACTGAATTTTACTACGTCGAACGAATCGATAACGCTGCAGATAGAATTCAATGGAACCAACGTCTTGTTAACTTCCTAGGAAAAATATACATTCTTTGAGAAAATTATAAAGTTATATATTAAATATATATTTTTGACGCCGACGTGGATACATGTCTAACGACTATCTTAAATTTATTAGTACGATTCCTGTTGAAGAATTTTGTAACGTAAGGGATGTGCAATTTCTTTTTTAAAACCGGTGAGTTATTATTATCAACAATGAAATTTTTACGCATAATATAATGCAGGTTACTAAATTAATTGATATCTTTACGTTTAATACAATTTTGATTAAGAAGACATTAATTAAAAAGAGCTGTACTCACAATTCAATGAGGAATCACCTCAGGGTTTTTTGGAAATGCACTTACATTTATTATTTAATGAGAATAATTAGATTTAAATTTATTTGGAATATCCTGAAGATGATTGTAAAAAGCAGCCGAAACGTTGATCAACTATTTGGAATTGTATGAATAGAATAGAAAGGAAATTTTTGTATAATAAGACACAAATAACCGTGTATTAGCTCGCTCTAATTTGCCCGGCTTTATTGTAATATTAACTTGAAGATGACAAATGTTATACTTCATTTATATGTAAAGAAATATAATGAAGTAAAATTGGACGTCTTTACGTTCGCGCGAGTGTTCTCAGAGACTAAAAAAATTCATACGTTCCTTCCCATTCTTTGATTAGTATATTTTCAGATAGCAACAAATTTGATCGAAAGTTCACCTTAGTATTCCGCTCAGGGATATTCCGGAAACGCAAAACGCTTTTGCGAGGTGAACGTGATGACGGAGCGAAGGGGATTTATCTCCTTGCAGCTCTTCGCGGAACCCCCAATCCCCGTCGTTTTCTTTCTCTCTTTCCATTTTTATTAAAATGCCAGCGAGGGAAAGAAAGAAGGAAAGGAAGAAAGAGAAGGAGAGAGGAAGGAAGAAAGAAAGAAAGCGACCTGCTCGCGCAAAATATGAAAATCCATACAGTCGCGAGGAGAAAATATCCGTCATTTAAAATGGATGGATTTAGGTGGATATAAAAGTGGAGGGGTGGAAGAAGAAACCGGCGGTAGCGCGCGCGAGGGTGGCACCTACTTCGGTCCAGGCGGGGGAGGGAGGGGGAGGAAAGGGAGAAGGTGGCCCAAGGGTGAACGAGGGGATGGAGGCGGGGGCAACTACTGAAAGTCGACGGTAGCTGAAGCGGCGGCGGCGGCGGCGGCGGCGGCGGCGGCGAAGGTGGAGGTGGTGGTGGCGGCGGCGGCGGCGGTGGTTGCCGGTGGTGTTGGAGATTTAAGGGAGACATTTTAAATGGATGGTTCCCTCGGAGAACCCGGGGCCTCCGGTATTATCCAATGGCGTAGCTCGTCTCTCGTACCCTCGCGTTTCTCCGCAAGAATTCGCGAGAAAGAAGGAAGCGCGAGGATGAAAAGGAGGCGCCCACCCTCTCCCGCCGTATGCTCTTTCGCGTAGGACGCTGCGGGGCGATATTTAACCCTTAACGTAACTCTTGCGTGAGGTACTAGTAAACGTCTCGTCGTTCGCCTTACACGATTACGCAACGTGAAATACTCGAAGAAACGCCAGCTTGATTGAGAACGATCGGGATTAAGATGCGCAAGATTATTTACATACTTCAACGCTTCGGATTCCCTCGAAGCATAATGTGGCATTTATTTACGAGCTTCATTTGCCATTCGTTTACTTCACAGCCACGTTGCATTCATCATTCGCATAGTGCGAATTGCGCGAAAAATAAAATTTAAACGCTCCACTTTTCAAGAAACTACAGGTACAACTCACAATTGTTGCGTGAAAGTTATTTAGAATAAGATCCTGCAAATAATAGTAATAGCATAAAACTTACATTTTGACGATATTTTCCCAAATGGTACCGCGAGCGAAGGTAGTGCTCCATCTCTTTAAGAAACCTCTGTTTTCGGGATCGATAGGGAACGCAATCGCATTCAACACCTCTATAGCGTCTTACGTCTCGCACGTAATCTCATTCGAAAAATCGATCGTCTCAGAAATATGTCGTTCCTGTGCCAGGTGCACGAAATAATTTCGGCGAATGTCTCGGTTGTCTGAATTATTCATTGCACAGGACTCGTTGTCTTTTCAGTATTCTCGTGACGTCTAAGAAAGATACGCGAAACCGGCCGAAATGGATTCCAAGGCGATGCAGCCGCGTCCGCGTTGTAACCTCGAGCTTTACCCCCGATATAACTTGGGATTAATGGCCACCGTTCCTGTGGCGGTCCTTCAGGATCATGCCCGTCCGTTAATCCCGAACTCGATAACCTCCTGGCAGGATCTTCGTCTTCGCGGAAGCTGCACGATGTCTCGCCATTGATCCCTCCTATTCAGCTGAAGAATACTTGTATATATTTTAATATAACTTTTTCGGTTTAAATTTGAAAAAATTATATTAATTCTTAGAGGCTTCGTACAATATATAAACCATTACCTAAGCTTTAGGTCTTAAGTCGTAAGAAATTAAACAATCGCAGTCGAATATTAAAAGAATAATCGACTATCAATTTCTTACGGCTTAAGACTTAAGCTTAGGTAATGGCTTATTGTAGACAGCCTCTTACAGTTGAAAGGATAATTAGTCTTTTGTAAGATAATTCTTTGATAAATATAAAATAAATATAAAATAATATTAAACTAAGAATCTCGAAGGAAATATAAAAATAATTTGATTGAGAATAAAGGAATTGTGAATTTCGAAAAATTATGGAAAATACGTCTTATATATGGTTACGTATGGTACCATGGCATTACAATATATAGAATTCCCTGTAAGATTTCTCTTAGGATGGCGACTTATTGAGATCCGCTCCATTTTCTGTGAAAAGAGGAAAAGCGCGGTGCGGATACGACCAATCGCGATTCAGCAGTCATCACGACCAATCGTCGAGTTTCCAGCATTCGGATGTGACTGCGAGCAGGTGGAGGCGGTGTATGGATGGGGGTCGAATCCCGCGACGAGGGCCGGCGGGTACCGGCGGAGAGAGAGGAGAGAGAGAGAGAGAGAGAGAGAGGAATGGTCCTGCGCGATTTGCGAGGAGTTTCCCGAATTCATTTCCACAGACCGGAAGTCGGCATCGTATTTGCGCTTTCCATTGGGTTTCCGAGTGTCGTCTGGGGCCAATGGCACAGCGAAATGCCGACTGTCGGTGTCGCTGTGTGGTTTTCTAGGGGGGTAGGTTACGCCCCGCGCGGCGCGTACGTATATATGTGAACGGGCGCGTAGTGGTACGGACGAAGAGAGATAAAGAAGAGAGAGAGAGAGAGAGAGAAGGACGGATAAATCCTGGTGGAAAGAGACGGCGAATTTCGCAGCGGGATCTCTCGTCGTCTCTGCGCGTCTGTCTGTGTGTTCGTTCTCTTTCCTCCGGCAACGACCGTGCCTCCGCATCCGTGAGGGAAAGAGGGATTTCTCCCTCTCTCTATGCCAACGAGCGCGTTCGTACGTACACCCGCGCATATATATATATATATATGAGCGCAGCTTCGAGCTATGTAGCTCCCTCCGTCAGAGAGAGCGAAAGAGAAAAAGAGAGAGAGGGCTGAGAAGGAGCGAAGAAGAGAGGTAGACAGAGAGAAAGCACGGAGGAGGTCGAGGGACGCCTTGCTTCGATCCGAGAAAGAGACGCAGACAGAGTCGGAGAGTCCTGGGTTCGATCCCACAAGGAGGTAGACACTCGGCGGCACTTAAACCCTCCGCATCCTCCCTCCCGCCGCCGTCCTCCCCCGAGCCCTATCCGTACTCCTCAGTGCAATCCCCTCGCCGCTTTCCCATAGCGAACCTCCGATCCGACTTCCCTTACCCTCTCTCTCTCTCTCTCTCTCTCTCTCTCCTTACAGTCGTTCCGTCTCTCTATTTCGCCCACTCTCGCTCCTTTCGCCTTGCACCGGTATATATTTGCTCCTCTTTCTCCCTTTCTCTCCCGCCCTCTGTCGCTATTCTCTCTCTGCACTGGCGTTCTCTACGATCCTCTCGTTCCACTCTCGCGGAGGGAAACCCATCCCAGAAGCAGAAGCGCGAAGCTAAGGCTGCTGGAGGATCGTCGAGGGTGGTTGGAGGATTTTTTTGTTACTGCCGGCAGATGCTGTGCCTCGTGAAACGCGGCGAAGAACGACGCAGTGTAGAAGATAGAAGGAGAAAGGAAGAAGATAGAGAGAGGAAATAGTATCC